>NC_138304.1:62122500-62292500 GCF_965601325.2 Salmo salar | reverse complement strand
TTAAATATGGGAAGAAACATAACGCCAACATTACCACCATGGTATAAAAGTCCGCTCTCTTTGCGTGTTTGTCGTTGTACCTGCACGTTACTCTCTTCATGAACCGCTTGATCATGTCTCTACGCGAGTTTAACAGGGTAGATATGGACACGGCGGTCTTCAACGCGGCCTCCTTTACAACCAAAGACATCTCTAGTGAGCAAGGCAGCTCGGGCTTGGTCTTAACCTCTATGCTTGCGTCCCACCTACTCAACAGCCAGTGTAATCCTGTGGCGCGATATTGAAATACCTTAGAAATGCTATTACTTCAATTTCTCAAACATATGACTATTTTACACCATTTTAAAAGACAAGACTCTCGTTAATCTAACCACACTGTCCGATTTCAAAAAGGCTTTACAACGAAAGCAAAACATTAGACTATGTCAGCAGACTACCCAGCCAGAAATAATCAGACACCCATTTTTCAAGCTACCATATAATGTCACATAAACCCAAACCACAGCTAAATGCAGCAGCTAACCTTTGATGATCTTCATCAGATGACACACCTAGGACATTATGTTATACAATACATGCATGTTTTGTTCAATCAAGTTCATATTTATATCAAAAACCAGCTTTTTACATTAGCATGTGACGTTCAGAACTAGCATACCCCCCGCAAACTTCCGGTGAATTTACTAAATTACTCACGATAAACGTTCACAAAAAACATAACAATTATTTTAAGAATTATAGATACTTTTCACATAAAAGTGCAGATTTTTATTTTTGTGATCCAAAAAAGGTGATTCCGGTCATGCCGAACTAGCGACATTCTGGACAGGCCTAAAAAAAGATTTTAAAACCATTTTCACCAAAAAGCGCAGTTTTTTTTTTTTCTTCCATTTCTGTGACACAAAAACACTGGAACAGAGCATGTGTACTACATCACTGAGACTGTCCTATTTATCTAGTTATTCACCCTCTAAACTGGCTCGTTTTTGCTGTAAATTCAATTTAGGGTTGTTTGGCAAATGTGTTTGGGGGTGCAGAAAAATGGCAGAAAAGCTCCATTGTCTATTCAAACGGTTTCAAATTATAGCGCTGGTCACACTGGAACAGAGCATGTGTGCTACATCACTGAGACTGTCCTATTTATCTAGTTATTCACCCTCTAAACTGGCTCGTTTTTGCTGTAAATTCAATTTAGGTTTGTTTGTCAAATTTGTCTGTGGGTGCCTAAAAATTGCAGAAAAGCTCCATTGTCTATTCAAACGGTGTCAAATTATATACTGCTCAAAAAAATAAAGGGAACACTTAAACAACACATCCTAGATCTGAATGAAAGAAATAGTCTTATTAAATACTTTTTTCTTTACATAGTTGAATGTGCTGACAAGAAAATCACACAAAAATAATCAATGGAAATCCAATTTATCAACCCATGGAGGTCTGGATTTGGAGTCACACTCAAAATTAAAGTGGAAAACCACACCACAGGCTGATCCAACTTTGATGTAATGTCCTTAAAACAAGTCAAAATGAGGCTCAGTAGTGTGTGTGGCCTCCACGTGCCTGTATGACCTCCCTACAACGCCTGGGCATGCTCCTGATGAGGTGGCGGATGGTCTCCTGAGGGATCTCCTCCCAGACCAGGACTAAAGCATCCGCCAACTCCTGGACAGTCTGTGGTGCAACGTGGCGTTGGTGGATGGAGCGAGACATGATGTCCCAGATGTGCTCAATTGGATTCAGGTCTGGGGAACGGGCGGGCCAGTCCATAGCATCAATGCCTTCCTCTTGCAGGAACTGCTGACACACTCCAGCCACATGAGGTCTAGCATTGTCTTGCATTAGGAGGAACCCAGGGCCAACCGCACCAGCATATGGTCTCACAAGGGGTCTGAGGATCTCATCTCGGTACCTAATGGCAGTCAGGCTACCTCTGGCGAGCACATGGAGGGCTGTGCGAACCCCCAAAGAAATGCCACCCCGCACCATGACTGACCCACCGCCAATCCGGTCATGCTGGAGGATGTTGCAGGCAGCAGAACGTTCTCCACGGAGTCTCCAGACTCTGTCACGTCTGTCACGTGCTCAGTGTGAACCTGCTTTCATCTGTGAAGAGCACAAGGCGCCAGTGACGAATTTGCCAATCTTGGTGTTCTCTGGCAAATGCCAAATGTCCTGCACGGTGTTTGGGCTGTAAGCACAACTCCCACCTGTGGACGTCGGGCCCTCATACCACCCTCATGGAGTCTGTTTCTGACCGTTTGAGCAGACACATGCACATTTGTGGCCTGCTGGAGGTCATTTTGCAGGGCTCTGGCAGCTCTCCTCCTGCTCCTCCTTGCACAAAGGCGGAGGTAGCGGTCCTCCTGCTTACAACCAAAGACATCTCTAGTGAGCAAGGCAGCTCGGGCTTGGTCTTAACCTCTATGCTTGCGTCCCACCTACTCAACAGCCAGTGTAATCCTGTGGCGCGATATTGAAATACCTTAGAAATGCTATTACTTCAATTTCTCAAACATATGACTATTTTACAGCATTTTAAAGACAAGACTCTCGTTAATCTAACCACACTGTCCGATTTCAAAAAGGCTTTACAGCGAAAGCAAAACATTAGATTATGTCAGCAGAGTACCCAGCCAGAAATAATCAGACACCCATTTTTCAAGCTAGCATATAATGTCACAAAAACCCAGAAGACAGCTAAATGCAGCACTAACCTTTGATGATCTTCATCAGATGACACACCTAGGACATTATGTTATACAATACATGCATGTTTTGTTCAATCAAGTTCATATTTATATCAAAACCAGCTTTTTACATTAGCATGTGACGTTCAGAACTAGCATACCCCCCCGCAAACTTCCGGGGAATTTACTAAATTACTCACGATAAATGTTCACAAAAAGCATAACAATTATTTTAAGAATTATAGATACAGAACTCCTCTATGCACTCGATATGTCCGATTTTAAAATATATTTTTGGTGAAAGCACATTTTGCAATATTCCAAGTACATAGCCCAGCCATCACGGGCTAGCTATTTAGACACCCGGCAAGTTTAGCCTTCACCAAAATCAGATTTACTATAAGAAAAATGTTATTACCTTTCCTGTTCTTTGTCAGAATGCACTCCCAGGACTTCTACTTCAATAACAAATGTTGGTTTGGTCCCAAATAATCCATCGTTATATCCAAATAGTGGCGTTTTGTTCGTGCGTTCTAGACACTATCCGAAATGGTAAATCAGGGTCATGCGCATGGCGCATTTCGTGACAACAGAATTCTAAATATTCCATTACCGTACTTCGAAGCATGTCAACCGCTGTTTAAAATAAATTTTTATGCAATTTATCTCGTAAAAAAGCGATAATATTCCGACCGGGAATCTGCTTTTCGGTAAATGGAGGGAAAAAGAGAAAGACGGGGGGCGGCCAGTGCACGCGCCTAAGCCCTTTGTCCTCTGATAGACCACTTAGCAAAAGCGCTCGTGTGTTTCAGCCAGGGCTTTGAATTACGTCATTCAGCTTTTTGCCGCCTTCTGAGCGCCCATGGCAGCCGTAGGAAGTGTCACGTAAGAGCAGACATCCTTTGTAATGGATAGAGATGACAAAGAAGGCCAAGAAATGGTCAGACAGGGTACTTCCTGTACAGAATCTTCTCAGGTTTTGGCCTGCCAAATGAGTTCTGTTATACTCACAGACACCATTCAAACAGTTTTAGAAACTTTGGAGTGTTTTCTATCCAAAGCTAATAATTATATGCATATTCTAGTTTCTGGGCAGGAGTAATAATCCGATTAAATCGGGTACGTTTTTTATCCAGCCGTGAAAATACTGCCCCCTAGCATAACAGGTTAAGTGTTCCCTTTATTTTTTTGAGCAGTGTAGCTCTAGTCACACTGGAACAGAGCATGTGTGCTACATCACTGAGACAGTCCTATTTATCTAGTTATTCACCCTCTAAACTGGCTCGTCTTTGCTGTAAATTCAATTCAGGTTTGTTTGTCAAATTTGTCAGTCGGTGCAGAAAAATCGCAGAAAAGCTCCATTGTCTATTCAAACGGTGTCAAATTATATCTCTAGTCACACTGGAACAGAGCATGTGTGCTACATCACTGAGACTGTCCTATGTATCTAGTTATTTCAATTTTGGTTTGTTTGTCAAATTTGATTGGGGGTGCATAAAAATCGCAGAAAAGCTCCTTTGTCTATTCAAACGGTGTCAAATTATAGATCTAGTCACACTGGAACAGAGCATGTGTGCTACAACACTGAGACTGTCCTATTTATCTAGTTATTCACCCTCTAAACTGGCTCGTATTTGCTGTAAATTCAATTTAGGTTTGTTTGTCAAATTTGTCTGGGGGTGCATCAAAATCGCAGAAAAGCTCCATTGTCTATTCAAACGGTGTCAAATTATAGCTCTAGTCACACTGGAATAGAGCATGTGTGATTCATCACTGAGACTGTCCCATTTATCTAGTTATTCACCCTCTAAACTGGCTCGTTTTTGCTGTAAATTCAATTTAGGTTTGTTAATCAAATTTGTCTGGGTGTGCAGAAAAATCGCAGAAAAGCTCCATTGTCTATTCAGACGGTCTCAAATTATAGCTCTAGTCACACTGGAACAGAGCATGTGTGATACATCACTGAGACTGTCCTATTTATCTAGTTATTCACCCTCTAAACTGGCTCGTTTTTGCAGTAAATTCAATTCAGGTATGTTTATGAAAGTTGTCTGGGGGTGCAGAAAAATCGCAGAAAAACTCCATTGTATATTCAACGGTCTCATATTATAGCTCTAGTCACACTAGAACAGAGCATGTGTGATAAATAGGACAGTCTCAGCGATGTATCTAGTAATTCACCCTCAAAACTGGCTCGTTTTTGCAGTAAATCTAAATCAGGTCTGTCTATCAAAATTGTCTGGGGGTGCATACAAATTGCAGAAAAGCTCCATTGTCTTTTCAAACGTTTTCAAATTATAGCTCTGGTCACACTGGAACATAGTATGTTTGATACATCACTGAGACTGTTGTATTTATCTAGTTATTCACACTCTAAACTGGCTCGTTTTTTGCCGTAAATTCAATTTAGGTTTGTTTATCAAATTTGTCTGGGCGTGCATAAAAATTGCAGAAAAGCTCCATTGTCTATTCAAACGGTATTCGCATCAAAAGATACAGCAGTTTAACTAACTAGCACCACTTGGTGCACTAACCAAAATGCTGGGGATGGTCCGCCCAGGTCTTTCCTAGTGTGCATAGACAATAAAATACGACGGGTAATGTATGCCCGCGGGCCTCTTGCCTAAGCACTCCCTAAGTGCCTTCCCCTTCCCCCCTGGGAACAAATGAAACAGAATAACACAAATGTACTTCACAAGAAAACCTGAGAAAACACTAACCCAGGACATTAAAGAAAACACTGAGCACCAAACACAGAACATAACAATAAGCTTTCTCAGCAACAACTAACTCAGTACATACCCAATTCTCTTTCTGAGAACCAACCAACACACATACATACATATATATATATATATATATATATATATATATATAACCCTCTGCCATCAATCTCCTCTCTCTGCAATCCTCTCTCTGAGCCACAAAACACTGGCTTATCTAACTTTAGGTGGGGTTGGTAATTGGTGACAGCTGCGTACTGACGAGGGGGCGGGGTCAGCTCTCCAATCAGCAATGGGGCCGACCAATCAGATACTTGGTGAACTTCAGGAAGCCATAACAACAAAACACACTCACAAATACACAACCTACAACACAGAAACTGGGGAACGTATAACAGGCATTTCTAGCTTAAACGGTGTAGGAGGAGTGTCTCCTCACGATTTTGGCCCTGCAACGTCTGCGAGTATCCTTGCCAACGGATCCGTTTTGGAATATCAGTACTGACACAGAGAGCTGTTAGTGAAGAACAGGTGAGGGGTTGCTTAACCTGTTGGGTCTAGGGGGCAGCATTTGCACGTCTGGATAAAAAAAATGTACCCGATTTAATCTGGTTACTAATCCTACCCAGTAACTAGAATATGCATATACTTATTATATATGGATAGAAAACACTCTAAAGTTTCCAAAACTGTTTGAATGGTGTCTGTGAGTATAACAGAACTCATTTGGCAGGCAAAACCCTGAGACATTTTCTGACAGGAAGTGGATACCTGATGTGTTGTATTGACTTTAAACCTATCCCATTGAAAAAAACAATCTTCCCCTGCTTCTCTGCTCTTCATAGACGAGTCGGATTTCAAATCGGGGCTACCAATCTGTAACTATAGCCGTTTTCGTAACCCATCCACTCTCTTTCAAATGTCAGTAAATCATGTCAGCAGCAAGGCAATTGATTACTTCCCAAACAACTATTGTTTTGACCACTAAACAAACAGTTAGACAAACATAGTTTTGCTTAAAATCTTCCTCTACTTCTCTGCTTCTCGAAGGCAGAAACACTTTTTAAATTGGGTCTACCGTTCTCGAGGGAGAGCGATTTAAGCAATCCCTCACCTGCTCTTCACTAACAGCTCTCTGTGTCAATACTGATATTCCAAAACGGAACCGTTGGCAAGGATACTCGCAGACGCTGCAAGGCCAAAATCGTGAGGAGACACTCCTCCTACACCGTTTAAGCTAGAAATACCGTTCCAATTTCAAGAATTCCGCAAAGGTCTCGATCGAGTTGTTTGTATAGAATTTTCGATATCTGTTATACTTTTTCCGTTATTCACTTTCTTGTCGTCTTTCTGTCCTCCATCCGCTTTCATTGGATTTCTCAAGATACTAAAGTGACCCATTGTGACATCATCACTTCCAACTGACATTCTCTGTAAGTGAAATCAAGCAACCTTTGACACAAATCAGCTAATAACTCCACTTTGCAACCACTTAGACAAAATGTGTCAAGTTTTCCAGCTTCGTCTACTTCTCTGCTACTCAAATCTGGAGTTTGGAGAAAAAAATGATATTCGCATCAAAAGTTACAGCAGTTTAATGAAGTTTGTATACATGTTTGACAGAAATATTTGTTTGAATGGCAATAGCTCTACCATTCCTGTTTCAGTGAGCATGCCAAATTAAGCTGAACGAAGCCTATGATAGTAGACTTGTGGGTGTTCATTCCGAGCTTGTTTGACATTGCTAGCCAACGAGCTATCGTGTTTGCGAGTCGCAGAACGACTGAATTCTATTTTCAAAGCCGTAGCAATTTTAGCATAGTCGTTTTGCATGTGTTGCTGTTGTAGACAGATGAACCTTGTCACTTGTCTGTTGGACATTCGCTTCAACAGGTAAAGCCTGTCTATCACGTCCTGACCAGTAAAAGGGGTTATTTGTTATTGTAGTTTGGTCAGGGCGTGGCAGGGGGTGTTTGTTTTTTTGTATTTCGGGTTTTTGGGGTTTTGTTCTATGTTATCTATTTCTATGTGGTTATCTAGTTTTCTATTTCTATGTTGGGTTTTTTGTAATGACCTTCAATTAGAGGCAGCTGGCTGTCGTTGCCTCTAATTGGAGGCCATATTTAAGTGGGTTAGTTTTCTCTTGTGTTTGTGGGTGGTTGTTTCCTGTATAGTCTGTGTACCTTACGGGACTGTTTTCGTCGTTTGTTTTGTTAATGTGATTTTTCCTTCAATAAATAAGAAGATGATAAATATACCCACTGCGTTTTGGTCTACCTACAACAACGCATGTGACAGAATCACCCACCAAAGAAGGACCAAGCAGCGGAGGAAGGAGCAGCAGGAGAGCTACTTAGAGTCATGGACGTGGGAGGAGATATTGGATGGAAAGGGATCATGGCAACAGGCTGGGGAGTACAAGCACCCGATGGAGGAGCTGGAGGAAGCTAAAAGGGAACGACGGAGGTATGAGGCATTATATCCTCCATTTCAGGAGGAGAGGAGACAGCCCCAAAACATTTTTTTTGCGGGGGCTTATGGGGAGTTTAGTTGAGTCAGGGGGAGCCCTGACCTAACTTCCCGGGCATACAGGAGAGAGCCGTGGAGAAAAAGGGAGCCAGTCAAGGAATCAAGCAAGGAGATTGACGCAAGATTCCGGAGAGAGGTACTGGCGGAAAGGGCACAAAGGGGCACCTATGTTTACTATGGGGAGCGACGGATCACGCAAGCACCATGTTATGCGGAGATACGCACGGTATCGCCAATACGCATGCACAGCCCGGTGCGCTTGGTGAAAGCTCCTCACAGGTGTCATGTTAGAGCCAGCATTGAGCCAAGACCGGTGATGCAAGTCACAAGCATCAGACCGCCGGTGAAGGTTCATGGCCCAGTGTATCCTGTTCCTGCTCCTCGTACTCTTCCTCTAGTGCGCCTGACCAGTCCAGTACGTCCTGTTCCTGCTCCTCGCACTAGCCTTGAGGTGCGTGTTACTAGTCTGGCGCCTCCAAAGCCAGTCCCACGCATCAGGCCTATAGTGCGCCTGCCCAGTCCAGTACGTCCTGTTCCTCGCACTAGCCTTGAGGTGTGTGTAACTAGTCTGGCGCCTCCAAAGCCAGCCCCATGCATCAGGCCTTTAGTGCACCTGCCCAGTCCAGTACGTCCTGTTCCTGCTCCTCGCACTAGCCTTGAGGTGCGTGTCAATAGTCTGGCGCCTCCAAAGCCAGCCCCATGCATCAGGCCTACAGTGCGCAGTCCCCGTCCAGAGCTTCCGGCGACAGTACCCCGTCCAGAGCTTCTGGCGACAGTTCCCCGTCCAGTGCTTCCGGCGACGTCCTACAGTCCGGCGCCTGCAGAGACGGCCCACAGTCCGGCGCCTGCAGAGACGGCCCACAGTTCCGGCGCCTGCAGAGACGGCCCACAGTTCCGGCGCCTGCAGAGACGGCCCACAGTTCCGGCGCCTGCAGAGACGGCCCACAGTTCCGGCGCCTGCAGAGACGGCCCACAGTTCCGGCGCCTGCAGAGACGGCCCACAGTTCCGGCGCCTGCAGAGACGGACCACAGTTCCGGCGCCTGCAGAGACGGCCCACAGTTCCGGCGCCTGCAGAGACGGCCCACAGTTCCGGCGCCTGCAGAGACGGCCCACAGTTCCGGCGCCTGCAGAGACGGCCCACAGTTCCGGCGCCTGCAGAGACGGCCCACAGCCCGAGGTCTCCAGCGACGCACCTCAGCCCGAGGTCTCCAGCAGTGGTCTACAGCCCTGAACATTCAGCGGGGGTGGGCAGGTTAGAATGGGGACTAAGGCCGGAGCCAGAGCCACCTCCATGGTTGGAGGATTGGGGGGGGGGGGTTGTAGCACGGGAGCCGTCATTGACGGTGGCCACCCTCCCTTCCCTCCCTTTAAGTTTGGGGTTATTTTTGTTTGGTCAGGGCATGGGTTTGTTTTGTGTGTTTTTGGTTTTTGGGGTTTTGTTCTATGTTATCTATGTCTATGTGGTTCTATTTCTATGTTGGGGTTTTTGTAACGGCCTTCAATTAGAGGCAGCTGGTTGTCGTTACCTCTAATTGGAGGCCATATTTAAGTGGGTTAGTTTTCTCTTGTGTTTGTTTTGTTTATGTGATTTTTCCTTCAATAAATACAGTGGGGGAAAAAAGTATTTGATCCCCTGCTGATTTTGTACGTTTGCCCACTTACAAAGAAATGATCGGTCTATAATTTTAATGGTAGGTTTATTTGAACAGTGAGAGACAGAATAACAACAAAAAAATCCAGAAAAACATATGTCAAAAATGTTATAAAATGATTTGCATTTTAATGAGGGAACTAAGTATTTGACCCCTCTGCAAAACATTACTTAATACTTGGTGGCAAAACCCTTGTTGGCAATCACAGAGGTCAGACATTTCTTGTAGTTGGCCACCAGGTTTGCACACATCTCAGGAGGGATTTTGTCCCACTCCTCTTTGCAGATCTTCTCCAAGTATTTAAGGTTTCGAGGCTGACGTTTGGAAACTCGAACCTTCAGCTCCCTCCACAGATTTTCTATGGGATTAAGGTCTGGAGACTGGCTAGATCACTCCAGGACCTTAATGTGCTTCTTCTTGAGCCACTCCTTTGTTGCCTTGGCCGTGTGTTTTGGGTCATTGTCATGCTGGAATACCCATCCACGACCCATTTTCAATGCCCTGGCTGAGGGAAGGATGTTCTCACCCAAGATTTGACGGTACATGGCCCCGTCTATTGTCCCTTTGATGAGGTGAAGTTGTCCTGTCCCCTTAGCAGAAAAACACCCCCAAAACATAATGTTTCCACCTCCATGTTTGAAGGTGGAGATGGTGTTCTTGGGGTCATAGGCAGCATTCCTCCTCCTCCAAACACGGCGAGTTGAGTTGATGCCAAAGAGCTCAATTTTGGTCTCATCTGACCATAACACTTTCACCAGGTCCTCTGAATCATTCAGATGTTCATTGGCAAACTTCAGACGGGCATGTATATGTATTTTTGAGCAGGGGCACCTTGCGGGCGCTGCAGGATTTCAGTCCTTCACGGCGTAGTGTGTTACCAATTGTTTTCTTGGTGACTATGGTCCCAGCTGCCTTGAGATCATTGACAAGATCCTCCCATGTAGTTCTGGGCTGATTCCTCACCGTTCTCATGATCATTGCAACTCCACGAGGTGAGATCTTGCATGGAGCCCCAGGCCGAGGGATATTGACAGTTCTTTTGTGTTTCTTCCATTTGCGAATAGTCGCACCAAATGTTGTCACCTTCTCACCAAGCTGCTTGGCGATGGTCTTGTAGCCCATTCCAGCCGTGTGTAGGTCTACAATCTTGTCCCTGACATCCTTGGAGAGCTCTGGTCTTGGCCATGGTGGAGAGTTTGGAATCTAATTGAATGATTGCTTCTGTGGACAGGTGTCTTTTATACAGGTAACAAGTTTTGGTTTTTGTGACATATATGCTTGCTTTGAAAATGGCTGTGTAATTATTTTTGGCAGGGTACTCTCCTGACATAATCTAATGTTTTGCTTTCGCTGTAAATCCTTTTTGAAATCTGCTCTCATCCTTCTAGACCTATCTGCTGCCTTTGATACTGTGAACCATCAGATCCTCCTCTCCATCCTCTCCGAGTTGGGCATCTCCGGCGCGGCCCACGCTTGGATTGCGTCCTACCTGACAGGTCGCTCCTACCAGGTGGCGTGGCGAGAATCTGTCTCCGCACCATGCGCTCTCACCACTGGTGTCCCCCAGGGCTCTGTTCTAGGCCCTCTCCTATTCTCGCTATACACCAAGTCACTTGGCTCTGTCATATCCTCACATGGTCTCTCCTATCATTGCTATGCAGACGACACACAATTAATCTTCTCCTTTCCCCCTTCTGATAACCAGGCGGCGAATCGCATCTCTGCATGTCTGTCAGACATATCAGTGTGGATGACGGATCACCAGCTCAAGCTGAACCTCGGCAAGACGGAGCTGCTCTTCCTCCCGGGGAAGGACTGCCCGTTCTCCACTAACATCAAGGCGGTGACCCGATCCTGTAGGTTCATGCTCTACAACATTCGCAGAGTACGACCCTGCCTCACACAGGAAGCGGCGCAGGTCCTAATCCAGGCACTTGTCATCTCCCGTCTGGATTACTGCAACTCGCTGTTGGCTGGGCTCCCTGCCTGTGCCATTAAACCCCTACAACTCATCCAGAACGCCGCAGCCCGTCTGGTGTTCAACCTTCCCAAGTTCTCTCACGTCACCCCGCTCCTCCGCTCTCTCCACTGGCTTCCAGTTGAAGCTCGCATCCGCTACAAGACCATGGTGATTGCCTACGGAGCTGTGAAGGGAACGGCACCTCCATACCTTCAGGCTCTGATCAGGCCCTACACCCAAACAAGGGCACTGCGTTCATCCACCACTGGCCTGCTGGCCCCCCTACCTCTGAGGAAGCACAGTTCCCGCTCAGCCCAGTCAAAACTGTTCGCTGCTCTGGCACCCCAATGGTGGAACAAGCTCCCTCACGACGCCAGGACAGCGGAGTCAATCACCACCTTCCGGAGACACCTGAAACCCCACCTCTTTAAGGAATACCTAGGATAGGATAAAGTAATCCTTCTAACCCCCCCCCCCCCCCCTTAAAAGATTTAGATGCACTATTGTAAAGTAGTTGTTCCACTGGATATCATAAGGTGAATGCACCATTTTGTAAGTCGCTCTGGATAAGAGCGTCTGCTAAATGACTTAACCTGTTAGGGCTAGGGGGCAGCATTGACACGGCTGGATAAAAAACATACCCGATTTAATCTGGTTACCACTCCTACTCAGTAACTAGAATATGCATATACTTATTACATATGGATAGAAAACACCCTAAATTTTCTAAAACTGTTTGAATGGTGTCTGTGAGTATAACAGAACTCAAATGGCAGGTCAAAACCTGAGAGATTCCTTTACAGGAAGTGGCCTGTCTGACCATTTCTGGAACTTCTTTGCCATCTCTATCATTTACTAAGGATCTCTGCTCTAACGTGACACTTCCCACGTCGTCCATAGGCTCTCATAGCCCGGGAAAAAAGAGAATGTCGTCATTCCAGCCCCAGGCTGAAACACATTATCGCCTTTCTCAAGTGGCCCATCAAGAGACACTAGCTTATGCGCGTGACCCCGACCGCCCCCGCCTTTGGGATTTTTTCCTCTGTTTGCCGAAAAGGAGATTCCCTGTCGGAATTTTACCGCTTTTCTACGAGAAAAATGACGTAAAAATTGATTTTAAACAGCGGTTGACATGCTTCGACGTACGGCAATTGAATACTTTGAATTTTATTGTCAGGAATTGCGCCAAGCGCGCGACACTTCTTTACTATTTCGGATAGTGTCTGGAACGCACGAACAAAACGCCGCTATTCGGATATAACGATGGATTATTTTGGACCAAACCAACATTTGTTATTGAAGTAGACGTCCTGGGTGTGCATTCTGACGAAGACAACAAAAGGTAATGACATTTTTATAATAGTAAATATGATTATGGTGAGTGCTAAACTTGCCGGATGTCTAAATAGCGAGCCCGTGATGCCTGGGCTATATACTTAGAATATTGCAAAATGTGCTTTCACCAAAAAGCTATTTTAAAATCGGACATATCGAGTGCATAGAGGAGGTCTGTATCTATAATTCTTAAAATAATTGTTATGCTTTTTGTGAACGTTTATCGTGAGTAATTTAGTAAAATGTTAGCGAATTCCCCGTAAGTTTGCGGGGGGTATGCTAGTTCTGAACGTCACATGCTAATGTAAAAAGCTGGTTTTTGATATAAATATGAACTTGATTGAACAAAACATGCATGTATTGTATAACATAATGTCCTAGGGTTGTCATCTGATGAAGATCATCAAAGGTGAGTGCTGCATTTAGCTGTCTTCTGGGTTTTGGTGACATTATATGCTGGCTTGAAAAATGGGTGTCTGATTATTTCTGGCTTGGTACTCTGCTGACATAATCTAATGTTTTGCTTTCGTTGTAAAGCCTTTTTGAAATCGGACAGTGTGGTTAGATTAACGAGAGTCTTATCTTTAAATGGCTGTAAAATAGTCATATGTTTGAGAAATTGAAGTAATAGGATTTTGAAGATTTTGAAAATCGCGCCACAGGCTGGCAGTGGATGTTACGTAGGTGGGACGAATTCGTCCCGCCGGTCCCATAGAGGTTAAATGTAATGTAATGTAATGTAAAATCGGACAATGTGGTTAGATTAACGAGAGTCTTGTCTTTAAAATGGTGTAAAATAGTCATATGTTTGAGAAATTGAAGTTATAGCATTTTTGAGGTATTTGTATTTCGTGCCACGCGATTCCACTGGCTGTTGACTAGGGTGGGACGCAAACGTCCCACCTAGCCCATAGAAGTTAAGAGTGTGCTCCTAATCTCAGCTCGTTAACTTTATAAAAGACACCTGGGAGCCAGAAATCTTTCTGACTGAGAGGGGGTCAAATACTTATTTCCCTCATTAAAATGCAAGTCAATTTATAACATTATTGACATGCATTTTTATGGATATTTTTGTTGTTATTATTCTGTCTCTCACTGTTCAAATAAACCTACCATTACATTTATAGACTGATCATTTCTTTGTCAGTGGGCAAATGTAAAAAATCAGCAGGGGATCAAATACTTATTTCCCCCACTGTAAGAAGATGATATATATACCCGCTGCGTTTTGGTCTACCTACAACGATGCATGTGACACTGTTGGTATTTTTAGAGTTACGGTAGCCATCCAATGCAAACTCTATGTCTGCTAAGAACGTCTCAGTATCGTTTGGCTTTCCTGGAACGGGGTCAAAAATGCCGAAGTTTTTGATGATTTTGTCAAGGCGATCTCCGTTAAGTGCGCAGGGAGCATCTGCACCCTCCTGTGGGGAATTGTGGGCCGAATGGCCAAGAGGAAAAGACTGAGGGACGCCTAAGAGAGGTGAAGTCTGAAATCTCCTGTAGCTAGGTTGCTCAGTTGGGTAGTCCCGCGATAGTGTGTGACTGTTCTGGAGTTCCTCCAGATGGTATGTAAGGGTGGTATTCTGTTGCATCGCAGAGTCCACCTGGGAGTCGAGGGTATTTATCTGAGACATGTAAGTGTCGCACTTGCTCTGTTCGGCCTCATACTTATCTGTCATGGTTTGCAAGGAGAGGTCTCGAGTGTGGAGCGAGAGATTCAGTGATGCGGTGTCCTCCGCTTGCTTAGAGGTCAGGTTTGCCAACTTTCTCACCTGGTCTACCTGCCGCCCCATTTGCACAGGAACAGCGTCAGCACACGGGTTAACAAGGACATATGACAATCAATGCAGCTGTGGGGAACAGAGCTGGGGAACTGACAAATACAGGGAAGGTAATAAACAGCTGATTGAGTCCAGGTGAGTCCAATAACAAGCTGATGCGTGTGACGGGGAAAGGCAGGTGTGCGTACTGTTGGTGGCAGGACTGTGTAATGCTGGGGAGCCTGGCGCCTTTGAGCGCCAGGGAGAGGGAGCGAGAGCAGGCATGACAATGTTACAATACCTAATGTCTCTCTGGAAGGAGATCCTTTCCCTGAGCTCGTCTACTTCATTATCCAGAGACTGAACATTAGCGAGTAATATACTCAGAAGCGGTAGTTGGTGTGCACGCCCAAGTCGGATTAGAAGTCCACTCCGAATACCTCGTCTCCACCGGCGGTGTTTTGGAGCAGCCTCTGGAATAAGTTCAATTGCCCAGTGGGGTACGAACAAAGGATCCAATTCTGGTAAGTTTTATTACTGGTCGTGATGCTGGTGAGTTACCGCCACTCTGATATTCAAAAGTAATTTCTGGCTATATGTAATAACACCAAAAAATTCTGGACAAAGTTGCTTCGGACCTAGAAGCATCTAGCTACCTTTTGGAGGATAGTCAAATCTCTGAAACAAAACTCCATACCCTCATTACCCCAGCAGGTTATGACACCCTCTGGTCCCATAACTGATAAGATGTACATTTGAGGTGCTTTTAACCTCTTAGTGACCCCTTAACTTATTACATCTAGGTGTTCCGCTAGCGGAACCCCATTCCACCAGCGGAACCCCTAGCCAACAGCCAATGGGGTCGCATGGCGCGAAATACAAAAAACCTCAAAAAATCTATAATTAAAATTTTTCAAACATATGACTATTTTACACCATTTGAAAAACAAGACTCTCGTTAATCTAACCACACTGTCCGATTTCAAAAAGGCTTTACAGCGAAACATTAGATTATGTCAGGAGAGTACCCATCCAAAAATAATCACAGCCATTTTCAAAGCAAGCATATATGTCACAAAAACCAAAACCACAGCTAAATGCAGCACTAACCTTTGATGATCTTCATCAGATGACACTCTTAGGACATGATGTTATACAATACCTGCATGTTTTGTTCAATCAAGTTAATATTTATATCAAAAAACAGATTTTTACATTAGCATGTGATGTTCAGAACTAGCATACCCACCGAAAACTTCCGGTGAATTTACTAAATTACTCATCATAAACGTTGACAAAATACATAAATTATTTAAAGAATTATAGATACAGAACTCCTTTATGCAATCGCTATGTCAGATTTTAAAATAGCTTTTCGGCAAAAGCACATTTTGCAATATTCTGAGGATATAGCTCGGCCATCAAGGCTAGCTATTCAGACACCCGCCAACATTGGGGCTCACTAAACTCAGAATTACTATTAGAAAAATTGGATTAACTTTGCTGTTCTTCGTCAGAATGCACTCCCAGGACTTCTACTTCAACAACAAATGTTGTTTTGTTTCCAAATAATCCATATTTATATCCAAATACACCTGTTTTGTTCGTGCGTTCAGGTCACTATCCAAAGGGTAACGCGCGAGCGCATATCGACACAAAAAAATTCAAAATGTTCCATTACCGCAACTTAGAAGCATGTCAAGCGCTGTTTAAAATACATTTTTATGCGATTTTTCTCGTAAAATAGCGATTATATTTCAACCGGACAACGTTGTATTCATTCAAAGATGGAAAGACAAAAAATGGCCAAGTCTCGTGAACGCACATCTCCAGTCTCACTGTCCCTAGGCAGTCCACTGACAAACAGAGCTCCTATACTTTGCCCAGAGACAGCAGACACCCCAATCCACTTTCTGGCGGCTTTAGAGAGTCAATGGAAGCCTTAGGAAGTGTCACGTAACAGCACAGATACTGTAATTTCGATAGAGAGGCAACAGAAGGACCACAAATTTTCTATCCAAATCTACTAATTATTTGCATATTCTCGTTTCTGGGCAAGAGTAGTAACCAGTTTAAATCGGGTACGTTTTTTATCCGGCCGTGCAAATACTGCCCCCTATCCCAAACAGGTTAACACGTGAATCCCGTTACCGGGATCGATTTGACAACAGCCAGTGAAATAGCACAGCGCCAAATAAAAAATAAAATCTCATAATTCAAATTTCTCACACATACAAGTATTATACAGCATTTTAAAGATACAATTATATTAGGACATCAACTTGACAAGAAAACCACACAGCCATTTTCCAAGCAAGGAGAGGCATCACAAAAACCAGAAATACAGCTAAAATAAATTACTAACCTTTGACGATCTTCATCAGATGACACTCCCAGGACTCAATGTTAGACAATACATGTATGTTTTGTTAGATAAAGTTCATATTTATATCCAAAAACCCCATTTTACATTGGCGCGTGATGTTCAGAAAATGTATTGCCACCCAAAACTTCCTGTGAATGAGCACATCAATTTACAAAAATACTCATCATAAACGTTGATAAACTTTACAACAGTTATTGAAAGAATTATAGATACACTTCTCCTTAATGCAACCGCTGTGTTAGATTTCAAAATAGCTTTACGGCGAAAGCACATTTTTCAATATTCTGAGTACAGAGCTCAACCATCAAAGCAAGCTATACAGATACCTGCAAAGTTCTGGAGTCAACTAAACTCAGAATTAGTATTATAAATATTCACTTACCTTTGCTGATCTTCGTCAGAATGCACTCCCAGGACTCCTACTTCCACAAGAAATGTTAGTTTTGTTCGAAATACTCCATATTTATGTCCAAATACCTCCTTTTGTTCGCGCGTTCAGATCACTATCCAAAGGCATAACGCGCGAGCGTAAATCCAGACACGAAAAGTCTAAATGTTCCATTACCGTTCGTAGAAACATGTCAAACGTTGTTTACAATCAATCCTTAGGGTCTTTTTAACATAAAACGTCGATAATATTAAAACCGGACAATAGCGAATTCATTCCAGAAGAAAAAGAAGGAACGGCGTGCTCGCGTGCTTGCGCATAACCAAGTCCTTTGTCCTCAGGCAGTCCACTGATTGACTGAGCTCCTAATCTCTGCCCAGTAACAGGAGAAGGATGAAACAAGTTTCTAAAGGCTGTTGACAGCCAATGGAAGCCTTGGGAAGTGCAACGTGACCCCACAGACACTGTAGTTTCGATAGGGATTCAAAAGAAAAACTACAATTCTCAGATTTCCCACTTCCTGGTTGGATTTTTCTCAGGTTTTTGCCTGTCATATGGGTTCTGTTATACTCACAGACATCATTCAAACAGTTTTACAAACTTCAGAGTGTTTTCTATCCAAATCTACTAATAATATACATATCCTACCTTCTGAGTCTGAGTAGCAGGCAGTTTAATTTGGGCACGTTTTTCATCCGAACGTGAAAATACTGCCCCCTATCCTTAACAGGTTTAACCACTTTGCCTCAGCACGCCACTTATTTAATAAAATAGCTTCTGAAAACACTGATCCCAGCAAAGGGAGTCCTTTACTCACCCCGAGTCAGGCTGCAGAGAATGACACATTTATAATTTTCATTTTAACCATTTGATGTCCTAAGTACCTTATTGAATATTGATGTAAAAAATCCACTGGGGCGGACTCACTTGATCCCTTTTTTCTTTCTGCCCCACTCATTGCAGAATCATAAACCAATATTTTTCACTCAACACTTGTTCATGGGGTTTTCCCTAAGATCTGGAAAACGGCACAAGTCCTCCCCTACACAAAGGCAGAGATCCTTCTGACTTGGATAACTATTGTCCAATTTCCAAGCTATTTTGCTTGCCAAAGTTTGAGACCCTGGCCAACTCTCAGCTTAGTAGTTGTTTAACTTCTCATTCTATTCTTAATGAGAACAAATCTGGTTTTAGACGTGGACATAGCACTGTTTCAACTGCTACACCTGTCTTAGATGATGATATTGTATAGACCATAAAAATTAACGTTTCCTTATTTATTGACTTGTCGAAGGCGCTTGATACAGATGGCCATTTCTTACTTGTTCAAAGGTCTGAGATAGGCCTAGATCAGGCATCTTGCAATTGGTTCAATAACTATTTAATGAACAGAGCACAATGTGTGCTTACTGATGGTATCAAATGTATGTTCCTCAATAATATGAAAGGTATGCCGCAGGTGTCGATTTTGCGCCCTGTTCTCTTTCTCTGTTTATATACATTACATTTTTTTTATTTCACCTTTATTTAACCAGGTAAGCTAGTTGAGAACAAGTTCTCATTTACAACTGCGACCTGGCCAAGATAAATCAAAGCAGTGCAAACACAAACAACAACACAGAGTTACACATGGAATAAAGAATCGTACAGTCAATAACAATAGAAGAAAATATAAAGGCTATATACAGTGTGTGCAAATGGCGTGAGGAGGTAAGGCCATAGTAGCGAAGCAATTACAATTTAGCAAATTAACACTGGGGTGATAGATGAGCAGATGGTGATGTGCAAGTAGAAATACTGGTGTGCAAAAGAGCAGAAAAGTAAATTAAAACAATATGGGGATGAGGTAGGTAGATTGGTTGGGCTATTTACAGATGGGCTATGTACAGCTGCAGTGAACGGTTAGCTGCTCAGATAGCTGATGTTTAAAGTTAGTGAGGAAAATATAAGTCTCCAGCTTCAGCGATTTTGGCAATTCATTCCAGTCATGAATAATATTGGTCTCTGTCAAAACCTGTAACATTCATCTCTACGCGGATGATACATTATTTACTTCTGTGCCTCCCTTAGTACAGCAGGCCATTCACGACCTTCAACATGGTTTTGACTCAATTCATAAATCGCTTACTGATCTTAAACTAGTGCTCAATGCTAATAAAACCACATTTATTTTGTTCTCTATGTCTCATAATATTGACCCTGAGGACCTGTAGATTAAAGAAAGCCCAAACTGAGCAAGTTCCCCATTATAAATACTTGGGTATTTGGATTGGCGATCAAATATTTTAAAACACACATTAAAAATGGACAAAAAACCTGAGAATTAAGATTGGTTTTTCTTATAGAAATACATCTTGCCTCACTTTGGAAAGTAGAAAGAAGATTGTTCAAGCAATGCTTCTGCCAGTACTTGATTATGGTGATAATCTACATGTAGGCGGAAGCCTCCGTTTTAAAACCTTTTGACTCAGTCTATAGCTCAGCACTATATTTTATCACTTGGGACAAAGTTCATACACATCGCCCAGCATTGGCTACTTTTTGTATATAAAGCAGTTCTTCAGGTCACGTATTAATTGGAGCTCCAGCAATTTTCAGACCCGTTCTCTGGACTGTCTTGTTCTAGAGGTCCCGCTGGTCTCCACTGAGCTGGGCAAAAATGCTTTTAGTTTTTATGCCTGCAGCTCATGGAATAGCCTTCTTCAGGCCCCCTTGAATCTGGACTCACTGGTCCCCAATACATTTTGAGGAAGATAATGTGATAATTGTGTTTGTTTTGATTAACCTAGTTGTACATACTGTGTTGTGTTGATGTTATTTTTCTTAATCTTGTATTGAATTGTGTGTTCATGTTCACAGGGCTCCCTTGAGAATGAGACCCTGGTCTCAATGGGGAGGACAGTTTTAAAGTGAATTTCCTGCAATTCTACACATTTTGCCATGTGTTGTCCATATGAAACCTGATTGACTCAACAAAATCAATGGGGGCTCCTGGGCATACATTTTGGTTTCACAATGCAATTGTTTAAACATATCAGAATGTATCCTTCAACTCCTGTTCATATGATAGATCTGCTGATTCTGAGGTCCCTCCATAAGAGAGCATAGTATTGCTCTTTCTCTGATTTGTATTCAACGAACTGTTTTTTGTGTCCTACCACTAGAGAGCAGTAGATATCGTCCCACAGTATGCATGCATCATGACCAGGCTAACGTACAGAGTACTCAAATGCCAGCTGCCCGAGTCTGTTCTGTCATACAATATTAAGGTTGTACAGCAACAACTACAAAAAATGCACTCAATACACTGTGTTGGTAGCATATCAAAGGGACAGGAACTAGAGGTTCATGTACCCAAGCCTAGCTTTTTTTTAACAGAGGACATGTCCCAGAGTCAGGGGTGTTCTGGCCATAGGGAAATTCTGGCAAATGCCAGATGGGTTGGTTCATCTTTAGCCCTGTGGGCCTGTCAAAATAAGGGGTTTTGCATAAAATGATCATTACTTGGCTAATGGCAGCCTTGAGGAAAAACATTTACCGGTCTGGGGACCTTAAGGGGGAAAAAATGCCTGGGCCGATTTTTGGTCCCTGCCCATAGTTGGAACTGGACATTGACTTTTCCCTCTGAGTGTTTTTTGCTGCTGCTGTTAAATTGACTACATTTAGATAGATGTGACCCAGACTTTATTATGCACCAGTATACTAGCTTGTAGGCCTATGACATGTCATATGGAACATTGGCTAAACAAAGCATACACCAAACCAAAGTTTACTTATTGGCTCACATCCAAAGCAACTTACAGTACAGGCAGTGCATAAGGCCTACATTTTCAGCCACACATTAAATACATTCAGCCATACATTAAAACCAGTTAAGTCCCTGATTTCAGAAAGAATTTAGACCTCATGACTTTTTCCACATTTTGTTACATTACAGCCTTATTCTAAAATGTATTCAATTGTTTTGTTTTTCTAATCAATCTACACACAATACCCCATAACAACAAAGCAAAAACAGTTTTTTAGAAATGTTTGCAAATTCCTGACCAAGGCCCTTCTTGCTCAGTTTGGCCGGGTGGCCAGCTCTAGGAAGAGTCTTGGTGGTTCCAAACTTCTTCCACTTAAGAATGATGGAGGCCACTGTGTTCTTTGGGAGCTTCAATACTGCTGAACATTCTTTGGTACCCTTCCCCAGAGCTGTGCCGACAATCCAGTCTTGCAGCACTACGGACAATTCCTTCGACCTCATGGCTTGGTTTTTTCTCTGACATACACTGTCAACTGTGGGACCTTATATTAACAGGTGTGTGCCTTTCCAAATAATTTGAATTTACCACAGATGGACTCCAATCAAGTTGTACAAACATCTCAAGGATGATCAATGGAAACAGGATGCACCTGAGCTCGATTTCAATTCTCAAAGCAGAGTCAAAATACTTATCTTATTTACATATGTTTTTATTTTTAACAAAAAGGGAAAAGGTACGAATGCACTGTATCTACAGCCATCGGAGGCTGGGAAGTTCCGCCTAAACTTTTAATTCGCTGGTCGAACTGTCCGTCAACCTTTGGCAGAAGGATACTTCACACATTTGCAGCACAGTGTTGGAAAGCTAAGAACCTTCCGCAACTAGTTCCATATCTAATTTAATTAAAAAAAATTGTAGATGTGAAACAATTTGTGGAGTTGTTAGCCAACTCTGTGTGGTTGAGGAGGTGAGGAAGACAAGAACAAATGCAATCAGTGCCCCTGAAAAGAAAAGCTACCTTTCCCTACAAACTAGTTAGATGAATTATTACAGTAAGGACGTAATTTGTAAAGTTGATTGTAAATATATGTAGATTATTAAAAAATAAGCCATGCCTTTTTCACCAATTTTCATGAATAGGTTGTTCGTAGCATATGAAATGAATAAAAATCACCTGAAAGCTCAAGATTTGACCTTTCTAGTAGTATACAGCATTACTAGGTACTGTTGATGGCCCTTATAATAATAGTTTTATTCTGGCATAGCGCTACAGGTGCAAACAATTGTCCTGAATTCTTTAACCACAATGTTTAGTTGACTTTGAGTATTATAAATGTCACCTCATATCCCAAAGAAGAAACAAGCAAGTTAGCAGGATGAATGCTTTATATTTTCTTCATGCAGTAAACAATTAAGTTTATATACTTTTTTCCCCCAACACCATATCACTTTTACAAAAAATAGCAATTTTTTACATTAATTTTTCATTGAACCTTAATTTAACTAGGCAAGTCAGTTAAGAACAAATTCTTATTTACAATGACGGCCTACATGCATCTTCTCAAGTAACAGCTAGTGGAATTAAAATAAATATACAGTCACAAGTATTCTCAGTACCAAAACATTGAGGTTACGAAAACAATAAATACAACAAACATCTGTAGCATTTTAAAATGATTTGTTTTTAGAAAAAGGTTATTTGCAATTAAATTTTCCTTTTTATAAAATGCTCTTGCCATGATCACGCGTTGAGAACACATCAGTACCTTTCAATAGGAAAGGAGTTACACTGCCTCCCACTGAACTGAAATAAAAATACCATCACAAGATAAGCCGCAGATACTCAAGAGCCCTCACCCTCAGATTCCCTATGGTGAAGGAGAAGGAACTGACATTAAATAAATCTGACAGACATCTTTAAATCTCGTCCAGCTTTTCACAGGCTCTAGATCTTAATTTTGTCTGTACTCTATAGTTGTATCTCGTAAGATAATTCTTAAACATAAAAAGGCATCTTATTTATTCTGCTTAATGCCAAATTACTGAGAAGAAGAGGAACAGAATGGCAGCTGCTGTGGCTGCATTGTATGGAGGCCGTTCAACTTTTCCTCAACTAGACAAAGTCAAGGTTGAGTAGTTCGAGCCGCCGTTACCACTGGCATTACCGCTGCTGGTGCTCCTTCCCAGTCCCTAGGCTGAGTTGGAACTCCCAAGGGAAAAGTCGAACTGGAAGAGGGTGGAGGTTGGGCGAGATCGTGCCATCTGATAAATACAGAAAGAAGACTAATACAGTACGAACTACAGGCTTTTCAAAAAACACTTGACTTAAACATCTTAAAAAGGGGAATAAAAATGACATTGTCTCCCCTTCGGAACCCCCTGAAATCCCAGAGAAAAGAAATGGCAAGCTTTGACAGGGAAGGCCCATGTTGACAGTCAGTTGAGTCATACTATTAGCTATTAGCAGAGCAGCAGTAACTCGTCATCACCATTGGTCTCCGTCTTGCCTGTGGCCTCCAGACAGGTGTCTGGGATCTGTGCAGTGTGAACTATGTTACAGTGTTCACAGGGCCCGTCCCGGCCCAGGGATACCCGGCCTGACCCAAGGGAGGCTGGGGATGATAGGCGGCAGGCAGCCTGATCAGGGCCTAACTCCAGGTTGAGGAGCCTGGAGGCCTCGTTTGTGGAGTCCGTGTCCGAGGCAGCATCCGACAAGGGGATGAGCAGCTCCACGTCGTCTTCGTCCTCCCTGGTCCCAGCTCCATGCTCTAGGTGCCTAAGAGGGCTGTGATTGTGGGTCGCCCCACCTGAAGAGTCTCCGGAGCGGCCCAGGGAGAAACGTACCCAGCGCAGGGTGCGGGTGACCCGGTTCAGAGCACTGCTCAGCTGGCTCCTCCCGACCAAAGCACACTGAGGCTCTGCTGCCTCTCCCCCTGGGGTGTCCATGGTGTGGGTCTCCACCACTCCTGGGCTGGCCCTGTGCCTGTTCCTGCTGCTGGGCAGAGGGGCTGGGGTGGTGGAGCTCGTCGACACCGAGATGGCCTCCACTGCGGTTGCTGGAGGGGTCTTTGCGGGGAGGGGGGCTACAAGGCCCCCCATGGCCCCGGGGACGTCCCGGCGCTCGCTCTCCGTATCTGTATCGTCCGAATCGAGGGGCAGCAGACCCCGGTGGGGTTCAGTCCTTTCGGGCTCGCGGACCGAACTACCGCCGTTACCGCTGCTGGTGTTCTGATCCTCGGCGTCAGCAGACACCAGGGCCAGCGAGCCGGACCGCCGTGAGCGTGTGAAGTTGAAGAGGCGTCGCCAGATGTTGCTGTGGCGACCGGATGTGGGCAGGCAGATGGAGGTGAAACCCAGCTGGGAGCGAACCGCCAACCTCAGGCTCTCCAACACAGACACCTGGACCACATACAGAGAGAACAGCAAAACTGTTAGTATCATCAATCAATCAAATAATAAAGCCCTTTTTAAAAACCACAGTTGTGACAAAGTCCTTTACAGTAACCCAGCCTATTACAGACGACAATAAACATCATACTCCTGAAGGGCTGACCCTGACAAAAAAGAAAAATCTTGGTTGACTGTTCTTTTGACCAATTGATTGAAATTTTAAAGTGCACTGTTTGTTTAAATAATTAAGGACACACAAATGACTCAAGAGGGAGCCCGATGGCCATGCTGTGTTAAAAAAAAATGTTGCACAGCAAGTGTTTATCGCGCTGTCCGTTTTGAAGCTACAACATAATTTCAGCCATTTTGTTTCTTAAATGTTTCTTTGACTGAAAAGCTATTTTACCGAAATCCCTCATTTGTTTAGGAAAAACATTGTCTATCCCCTCAACCCTTGCTCTCTTTAAGTGAAACATTGCATGCATGTGACCAACAGGGCCTGACCGCCATAGGTCCCTTCAATAAATTCCGAACATCGTAACACATGACAGCAACATGGATGTGGAGGATGTGAAAAATAAACTTGAAACGGGTGAATAGTTCTACAGCTGCTACATCGAGAGCATCCTGACCGGTTGCATCACTGCCTGGTATGGTAATTGCTCGGCCTCCAACCGCAAGGCACTTCAGAGGGTAGTGCGTATGGCCCAGTACATCACAGGGGCAAAGCTGCCTGCCAACCAGGACCTCTACACCAGGCGGTGTCAGAGGAAGGCCCTGAAAATTGTCAAAGACCCCAGCCACCCCAGTCATAGACTGTTCTCTCTACTACCGCATGGCAAGCGGTACCGGAGTGCCAAGTCTAGGACAAAAAGGCTTCTCAACAGTTTTTACCCCCAAGCCATAAGACCCCTGAACATGTAACCAAATGGTTTCCCGGACTATTTGCATTGTATGCCCTCCCCCTGCCCCCCCGCTACTCTGTTAATCTTATATGCATAGTCACTAACTTTGACTAACCGGTGTCTGTATATAGCCTTGCTACTCTTATTTTCAAATGTCTTTTTACTGTTGTTTTATTTCTTTACTTACCCACACACACACACACACACACACACACACACACACCTTTTCGCACTATTGTTTAGAGCCTGTAAGTAAGCATTTCACTGTAAGGTCTACACCTTTTGTATTCGGCACACGTGACAAATAAACTTTGATTTGATTTTATTTAGTGGTTGCTCAGGAGGGAAAGGGGAAGTCAGATCTGTGGAAGACATTTTACTTGGTTGTGGAAACTACTGAATATTAAGAAAAAGGAGGGTATAGGAGCAAGCGGTGCAGTCCCGAACTACTTTAATTAACTCTTAATTTTCGCCTAAAATCTTACTTTTCTTTTGGTCTATATACTGTAATTCAGCTGTGAATGTGTACAAGCTCAAATAAACCTTACTATACAGTGCATTTGGAAAGTATTCAGACCCCTTGACTTTTCCCACTTTATGTTACAGCCTTATTCTAAAATTGATTAAATCATTTTCCCCCCTCATCAATCCCCATAACGACGAAGCAAAAACTTTTTTTTTAACAAATTTTACTAATAAAAAAACTGAAATATCACGTTTACAAGAGTATTCAGACCCTTTACTTAGTACTTTGTTGAAGTACCTTTGGCACTGATTACAGCAGTTTATTTGGGGTATCACGCCACAAGTTTCTCCCATTCTTCTCTGCAGAGCCTCTTAAGCTCTGTCAGATTGGATGGGGAGCGTCGCTGCCAGCTATTTTCAGGTCTCTCCAGAGATGTTCAATCGGGTTCAAGTTTGGGCGACTCAAGGACATTGAGACTTGTCCCGAAGCCACTCCTGTGTTGTCTTGGCTGTGTGCTTAGGGTCGTTGTCGTGTTGGAAGGTGAATCTTGGTGGTTCCAAACTTCTTCCATTTAAGAATGATGGAGACCACTGTGTTCAGTGCTGCATCAATATTTTGGTACCCTTCCCCAGATCTGTGCCTCGGCACAATCCTGTCTCGGCGCTCTGTGGACAATTCCTTCAACCTCATGGCTTGGTTTTTGCTCTGACATGCAATGTCAACTGTGGGACCTTATATAGACAGGTGTGTGCCTTTCCAAATCATGTCCAATAAATAGAATTTACCACAGGTGGACTCCAATCAAGCTGTAGAAACATCAAGGATGATCAACGGAAATAGGATGCACCTGAGCTCAATTTCAAGTCTCATAGCAAAGGGTCTGAATACTTATTTACATAAGGTATGTGCTTTGTTTTTTTAAATAGATTTGCAAACATTTCTAAAAACCTGTTTTCGCTTTGTCATTAGGGGGTATTGTGTGTAGATTGATGAGGAAAACATTTATTTAATACGTTACAGCCTTATTCTAAAATGTAACTAAATGTGGAAAAGGGGAAGGGTTCTCAAATCAAAATCAAATCAAATTGTTTTAGTCACATACACATAGTTAGCAGATGTTATTGCGAGTGTAGTGAAATGCTTCTAGTTCCGACAGTGCTGCAATATCTAACAATTCCACAACAACTACCTTATACACACAAATCTAAGTGAAGGAATGGAATAAGAATATAAAAATATATGGATGAGCAATGACAGAGCGGCATAGGCTAAGATGCAATATATATATATATATATTTCCAGACAGAAAATATTTACGCAAGAAGCAACCTATTATCACACAGTCAAACTCTCATTTCATTTAGTAAGTTCACCATATATATATATATATATATATATGTGAGTAATGCAAGATATGTAAACATTATTAGAGTGACTAGTGCTCCATTTATTAAAGTGCCCAATGATTTCAAGTCTGAATATTTTCCAAATGCACTGTATAAACCTTACTATATACTGTAAAAGGCCATAATAGTCCCCATGAAGCAGTTAGTGTTTAACTATACAATCACAGTCACTGATATAACTCATTCACAGTGCTTCAGAAGGAAGTTAAAAATAACTTCCTCACAATGAATCACAGTTTAACTTCTTCAACATCTCTTTTGTTACAGAGGTCCGGTTGTTAGATATTACACAGTTGATCCTTGGTGTCAACAATCCTATGTCAAAGATAGGCATTCACAGCCTTACTTGAAATGTGCACTCTTAACACAGAATTAAGCGTAAGTCATGTATGGATAAGAGGATCACATCTTCTGAGGAGAACAAGAGAGGGCAGTGTGATCTAGATATAGACTTGCCTGGTTGCCAGAGCAGACAGGGAAGTCCTCCACCGGGGGTATAAGGCCCTGGGCGATTAGCTGGCCATACGACGGGGGAGCCTCCCTCCTCAGGAGCTCAGCCTCAACCCTGGACAGCTGGGTCTCAAATGACCTGGGGAAACAACCAGTTAGAGGGACTCAAAGGACTGGAGTAAACTCACACACACACCAGATCAGTTAGAGGGACTTGAGAAATGGCATTTCAAAGTTAATCTTTTTTGATGAAGATCAAAGACAAAAATTAGAGAGCTAACTAGCTACATGAATCCAAAGAAAGCATTTATAAAGGCCTAAAGACTAGTCTGGATTACCAATCATCTCTCAAAGTATGTGTGAGACATACTAAAGCTGTCATAGCAAACCACACAGACAGAAACAAAGTCTTATGACTATTTGGGACCGTATAATTGTTTAATAACAAGGGTAATAGCATGGGGTCTAAGTTTATTACCTGCGCTCAAACATCCGGAGGGAGTAAAGTTTGCAGGTGCAGCCCAGGGCGATGACCAGCAGCAGGCCACAAATGAGACTTCCTATAACTGCCGCCGTGATGACCCGTGTGGGCACGATGACCGGACAACTCTCCTCGTCGCTCCCGTCGCCGCAGTCGTCCTGCGCGTCGCACACCCAGCTCTCGAACACACAGCGGTTGTTCTTGCAATGGAAGTTGCCCGGTTGGCAGAAGAAGCAGTTCTTCTCGTCCGAGCCGTTGGGGCAGCGGTTCTGGTAGTTGCAGCGGTCCGAGCGCGGGTAGCAGGCGCCGTTCCTGGAGCAGGGGAACTCATCCTCCTGGCAGATGCTGCAGTTGACCTCGTCACGGCCATTGGGGCAGTGCCAGTAACCGTCGCAGCGCTGCTGCCCCGTGTAGCAGCCCCAGTTGCCCCCACACGGGATCTCCCAAGGCAGACAAAAACCGTCCACCTGGCAGGAGAGATGAGGTAGATTTCATTAAGTAGTTGATCGAGGGTGTCCGTAACGATTCCAAAATCAAGAAACCGAAAAAGCAAAGAAAGCTTAGTGATATTTTCAAGGGAGGGCTTAAAAGGGAAATTTCACAAACATATGACTCTGGGTTTCTTTTGATCTTGTCCGAAGAACTTCTAGGTCAGTGAGATGTGTTTTACACATAATTGGCCACAAAGGCAGCGGGTCTGGGTTTTGTGCACCGAACGATACACCCGATGACAACAATACGGTGTACTGATGGGGTGGACGAGATCAGAAAACGAAAGTAGTCCTGCTTTATGGCATTTCGTGAGGCCTCTGTTATACTAATCGCACTACACATTTGTGTGTGTGCAGATATGGTTGTCCTTGTTCAATAGAGCCATTGGACGTCTTTTAGCGATGTTCCTATCTGCTACAGTGCCGCCTTGCGAAAGTATTCATAACCTTGGCATTTTTCCTATTTTGTTTTCTTACAACTTGGAATTAAAACACATTTTTGGGGGGTTTGTATCATTTGATTTACACAACATGCCTACCACTTTGAAGATGAAAAATTATATTTTCTTGTGAAAAGACCAAAAAACTGAACTTGTGTGCATAAATATTCAACCCCCCCAAAGTCAATACTTTGTAGAGCCACCTTTTGCAGCAATTACAGCTGCAAGTCTATTGGGGGTATGTCTCTATAAGCCTGGCACATCTCGCCACTGGGATTTTTGCCTATTCTTCAAGGCAAAACTGCTCCAGCTCCTACAAGTAGGATGGGTTCTGCTGGTGTACAGCAATCTTTAAGTCATACCACAGATTCTCAATTGGATTGAGGTCTGGGCTTTGACTAGGCCATTCCAAGACATTTAAATGTTTCCCCTTAAACCACTCGAGTGTTGCTTCAGCAGTATGCTCAGGGTCATTGTCCTGCTGGAAGGTGAACCTCAGTCCCAGTCTAAAATCTCAAAGACTAAAACAGGTTTCCCTCAAGAATTTCCCTGTATTTCAAGCCATCCATCATTCCTTCAATTCTGACCAGTTTCCCAGTCCCAGCCGATGAAAAACACCCCCACAGCATGATGCTGCCACCACCATGCTTCACTGTGGGGGTGGTGTTCTCGGGGTGATGAGAGGTGTTGGGTTTGCGCCAGACATAGCGTTTACCTTGATGGCCAAAAAGCTACATTTTAGTTTCATCTGACCAGAGTACCTTCTTCCATATGTTTGGGGAGTCTCCACACGCCTTTCGGCGAACTCCAAACCTGTTTGCTTATTTTTTTCTTTAAGCAATGCCTCTTCCGTAAAGCCCAGCTCTGTGGAGTGTACGGCTTAAAGTGGTTTTACGGACAGATACTCCAATCTCCGCTGTGGAGCTTTGCAGCTCCTTCAGGGTTATCTTTGGTCTCTTTGTTGCCTCTCTGATTAATGCCCCCCTTGCCTGGTCCCTGAGTTTTGATGGCCAACCCTCTCTTGGCAGGTTTGTGGTGCCATATTCTTTCAATTTTTTAATAATGGATTTAATGGTGCTCCGTGGGATGTTCAAAGTTTCATTTGTTTTTTTTTTAAATAACCCAACCCTGATCTGTACTTCTCCACAACTTTGTCCCTGCCCTTTTTGGCGAGCTCCTTGGTCTTCGTGGTGCCACTTGCTTGGTAGTGCCGCTTGCTTAGTGGTGTTACAGACTCTGGGGCCTTTCAGAACAGGTGACTACATATACTGCGATCATGTGACACTTAAATAAAGTCCACGTGTGTGCAATCTAACTAATTATGTGACTTCTGAAGGTAATTGGTTGCACCAGATCTTATTTAGGGGCCTCATAGCAAAGGGGGTGAATACATATGCACGGACCACTTTTCAGTAAAAAAATTTAGCGAATGCGCTTTTGTTAAATCACCCGTTTGGGCGAAGTAGGTTGTGATTTGATGATAAATTAACAGGCAACGCATTGATTATATGCAACACAGAACAAGCTAGTTAAACTAGCAATATCATCAACCATGTGTAATTAACTAGTGATTATGTGAAGATAGAAAAAACTAAGATAAGTTTAATGCTAGCAAGCAACTTACTTTGGCTCCTTGCTGCACTCGCGTAACAGGTGGTCAGCCTGCCACACAGTCCCCTCGTGGATTGCAAAGTAATCGGCATCCAAAAATGCAGATTACCGATTGTTATGAAAACTTGAAATTGGCCCTAGTTAATACGCCATGCCGATCAATCGGTCGACCTCTACTCAAAACACATCCAGCCAACTTGACACAACTGTGGGAAGCAATGGAGTCAACATCCCTGTGGAATGCTTTCGACACCTTGTAGAGTCCATGCCCTGACAAATTGAGGCTGTTCTGTGTGCAAAAGGGGGTGCAAAAGTGTTCCTAATGTTTTGTGTATATATAAAGACATTTTTTCCAGCCTCTGAAATAAACAGCTTCGTGTGGGCCAGTCCTTCTCTGGCCCGTTGTGCATTCGCTATGACTGCGAGATCTTGTGGTACACTATGAGCAGATGAATAGACAGAAAGTCGAAACTTCCTGATTCTATCGGTGAAATGAAAATGCGCTTGTTCTACCCTGTGGTGAGGAGATTATTTGTTTATGAGAAAACATAATGTTGATAATATTGTTCTGACTATATACACTGAGTGTACAACACATTAGGAACACCTTCCTAATATGGAGTTGCACCCCTTTTGCCCTCATAACAGCCTCAATTCGTCAGACAAGGTCGACAAGGTGTCGAAAGCGTTCCACGGGGATTCTGGCCCATGTTGACTCCAATGCTTCTCACAGTTGTGTCAAGCTATGCTGCACCTTAGAAGTGCAACAATTTACAAAAAGCTCTTAGAATGGATGTTATGGTGCCTCATGGGAAATGCAAAAATGTATCTCTAATCTTTAAAATGTTAATTGTGATTGTTCTTAATGTCTATATGTCTTAATATATGTGTCTGTATTTGTGCATATGTATTTTTTTATTTGCATTGAAAACCGGGCTCTACTGCAAATGAGACCTTGGTCTGAGTTGATCCCCTGTATAAATAAAATAAAAATAAAAATATATATATACACACTACCGTTCAAAAGTTTGGGGTCACTTAGAAATGTCCTTGTTTTTGAAAGAAAAGCACATTTATTTTCCATTAAAATAACATGAAATTGATCATAAATACGGTGTAGACACTTAATGTTGTAAATGACTATTGTGGCTGGAAAAGGCAGATTTTTAATGTAATATCTAAATAGGCGTACAGAGGCCCATTATCAGCAACCATCACTCCTGTGTTCCAATGGCACATTGATTTTTTTATTTATTTCACCTTTATATCCAGAGGCGGCGCTCCTAGTGGCCGGGGACTTCCATGTAGGGAAACTTAAATCCATTTTAACAAATTTCTACCAGCATGTTAAATGTGCAAACAGAGGAAAAAAACACTAGACCCCCCTTTACTCCACAAACAGACACGTGTACAAAGCTCTCCCTTGCCCTCCATTTGGCAAATCTGACCATAATTCTATCCTCCTGATTCCTGCTTACATGCAAAAACTAAAGCAGGAAGCACTAATGACTCAGTCAAAGAAGCGGTCAGATGACGCACATGCTAAGCTACAGGACTGTTTTGCTAGCACAGACTGGAATATGTTGGCATTGAGGAGTACACCATATCAGTCACTGGCATCATCAATAAGTGCATCGATGATGTCATCCCCACAGTGACTGTACGTACATACCCCAACCAGAAGCCATGGATTACAGGCAACATCTGCACTGAGCTAAAGGGTTGAGCTGCCGCTTTCAAGGAGCGGGACGCTAACCCGTAAGGTTATAAAAAATCCCCCTATGCCCTCCGACGAAACATCAAACAGGCAAAGCATCAATTCAGGACTAAGATTGAATCATGTGTGTGATCACGCTCTCTGCAGCCGATGTGAGTAAGACCTTCAAACAGGTCAACGTTCACTAGGCCGCAGGGCCAGGTCGGATTACCGAACATGCGCTGACCAACTGGCAATTGTCTTCACTGACATTTTCAACTAGTCCCTGACTGAGTTTGTTATACCAACATGTTTCAAGCAGACCACCATAGTCCCTGTGCCCAACTACACTAAGGTAACCTGCCTAAATGACTACCGACCCGTAGCACTCAAGTCTGTAGCCATGAAGTGGTTTTAAAGGCTGGTCATGGCTCACATCAACACCATTATCCCAGAAACCCTTTAGCCACTACAATTTGCATACCGCCCCAACAGATCCACAGATGATGAAATCTCTATTGCACTCCACACTGCCCTTTCCCACCTGGACAAAAGGAACACCTATGTGAGAATGCTATTCATTGACTACAGCTCAGCGTTCAACACCATAGTGCCCTCAAACTGTTTCGTCAGTTTTTTTCCCCTCCCACAGCTCCTTATTTGCTAAGCTAAGGACTCTGAGACTAAACACCTCCCTCTGCAACTGGATCCTGGACTTCCTGACGGGCCTCCCCCAGGTGGTAAGGGTAGGTAACAACACATCCGCCATGCTGATCTTCAACACGGAGGCCCCTCAGGGGTGCGTGCTCAGTCCCCTCCTGTACTCCCTTGTTCACTCATGACTGCATGGCCAGGCACGACTCCAACACCATTATTAGGTTTACCGATGACAACAGTGGTAGGCCTGATCACCGACAATGATGAGACAGCCTATAGGGAGGAGGTCAGAGTCCTGGCCATGTGGGGCCAAGACTACAACCTCTCCCTCAACGTGATCAAGACAAAGGAGATGATTGTGGACTACAGGAAAAGGAGGACAAAGCATGCCCCCATTCTCATCGACGGGGCTGTAGTGGAGTAGGTTGAGAGCTTCAAATTCCTTGGTGTCCACATCACCAACAAACTATCATGGTCCAAACACACTAAGACAATCGTGAAAAGGGCACGACAAAGCCTATTCCCCCTCAGGAGACTGAAAAGATTTGGCATGGGTCCTCAGATCCTAAAAAAGTTCCACAGCTGCACCATTGAGAGCATCATGTCTGGTTGAATCACTGCCTGGTATGGAAACTGCTCGGCCTTTGAACGCTAGGCACAACAGAGGGATAGTGCATACGGACCAGTACATTACTGGGGCCGAGCTTCCTGCCATCAGGACCTCTATACCAGGCGGTGTCAGAGGAAGGCCCTAAAAATTGTCAAAGACCCCAGCCTAGTCATAGATTGTTCCCTCTGCTACCACACAGCAAGCGGTACCGGAGCACCAAGTCTAGGTCCAAAAGGCTTCTCAACAGCTTCCACCCCCAAGCCATAAAACTCCTGAACAGCTAATCAAATGGCTACCCAGACTATTTGCATCATCCCCGCCTATTTACTGCTGCTGCTACTCTGTTTATTATCTATGCATAGTTACTTTAACTCTACCTACATGTACATATTACCTCAATTACCTTGACTAACCAGTGCCCCCGCACATTGACTCTGTACCGTTACCCCTGTGTATAGCCTCAATACTGTTATTTTACTGCTGCTCTTTAATTATGTTTTTTTTTTTTACTTCAATTTTTTTAACTTAAAACTGCATTGTTGGTTAAGGGCTTGTAAGTAAGCATTTCACTGTAAGGTCTACACCTGTTGTATTTGGCACACGTTACAAATAACATTTGATTTGATTACTGTATATATATTTTTATACTATGTGTAGCTTTTCTCCCCCTGCAATAAATCAGAAGCTAGTGTGCAACGATGTAAGTACCTCCTACTATATTTTGCCAAGAGAACTATTGGATGAATCAATTAAATTGGCCCTAGCAACCAAACCAATAGAAACTGATCGATTCTGAGAAATTTTGGTTTAACCTGTAATGATTTATGCTATACAACGTTTGACATGTTTGAACGAACGTAAATATATTTTTTCCCCTCGTTCATGAAGTGAAGTCCGGCGGGCTTAGATCATGTGCTAACAACACGGAGCTTTTTGGATATAAATGATGAGCTTTTTTGAACAAAACTACATTCGTTATGGACCTGGGATTCCTGGAAGTGACATCTGATGAAGAGAATCAAAGGTAATGGATTATTTACATAGTATTTTCGATTTTAGATCTCTCCAACATGGTCGTTTGTCTGTATCGCAAAGCGTATTTTTCTGGGCGCAGTGCTCAGATTATTGCAAAGTGTGATTTCCCAGTAAGGTTATTTTTAAATCTGGCAAGTTGATTGCGTTCAAGAGATGTAAATCTATAATTCTTTAAATGACAATATAATATTTTACCAATGTTTTCTAATTTTAATTATTTAATTTGTGGTGCTGACTTGACTGCCGGTTATTGGAGGGAAATGATTTCCTGAACATCAACGCCATAGTAAACCGCTGTTTTTGGATATAAATATGAACTTGATAGAACTAAAAATGCATGTATTGTCTAACATAATGTCCTAGGAGTGTCATCTGATGGAGATTGTCAAAGGTTAGTGCATCATTTTAGCTGGTTTTATGGTTTTGGTGACGCCTGTCTTTGAATTGACAAAACATTACATACAGCTATTGTCAATGTACTCTCCTAACATAATCTAACTTTATGCTTTCGCCGTAAAACCTTTTTGAAATCTGACAACGTGGTTAGATTAAGGAGATGTTTATCTTTCAAAGGGTGTAAGATAGTTGTATGTTTGAAAAATTTGAATTTTGACATTTATTTGGGTTCAAATTTGCCGCTCTTGAAATGCACCTGCTGTTGACAGGGTGCACCACGGGTGGCACGCTAGCGTCCCACATAGCCCCAAGAGGTTAACTCATGCCTACCTGGTAGGTGACGTTGAAGCCCCTTGCCGCGTTGATCTTGTCAGCATAGAAGTGAACGCGCAGCTGGCCCGAGGACGAGACCACGGCGACGGGGGCACGGGAGTCGAAGGCAGTGAGGACGCGAAGTAGGAGGCGGGGGTTCTCCTCCAAGCCGTCATACACCTTGACGTAGTCCCCGTAGCCCGTCCCGTCCAGCTTGAAGTCCATAAAACGCAGTATCACCTGGAATTAATACATTAAAGAAAGAATGAAGATTTTAAAAAGGTAAATACCTAGTCTGCGTCTGGTGAGCCATTGTAAAAAATATATATATCACACATACACACACAACCAGTCAAAAGTTTGGACACATTTTATCTTTATTTTTACTATTTTCTACATTGTAGAATAATAGTTAAGACATCAAAACTATGAAATGACATATGGAATCACGTAGTAACCAAAAAAATTATCTATAAAATATATTTAGATTTTTCAGATTCTTCAAAGTAACCACCCTTCACCTGGAATGCATTTCAATTAACAGACGTGCCTTGTTAAAAGTTACTTTCTGGAACTTCTTTCCTTTTTAACCTTTCTGGGAACCTGGGACGCTTGCGTCCCACCCTAGTCAACAGCCAGTGGAATCGCGTCGCGCGAAATACAAATACCTCATAAATGCTATAACTTCAATTTCTCAAACATGACTATTTTACACCATTTTATAGCTACACCTCTCTTGAATCGAACCACGTCCGATTTCAAAAAGGCTTTACAGCAAAAGCAAAACGATTGCATTGTCTTACTAAACGTTTCGGAACGAAAGGGTACCCATGGGCGCCCGCGTCATAGTAGTAATGGCCCTCCCCCTATGACCAACTTTCCAGGCCTCTCATTCGGTCAGTTTCTACCGGAGAAGACTCAAACCACTTTGTAAAGACTGTTGACATCTAGTGGAAGCCTTAGGAAGTGAATCCTAACTAACGGTTTGTTGTTGAAGTAGAAGTCCTGGGAGTGCATTCTGATGAAGAACAGCAAAGGTAATCCAATTTTTCTAATAGTAATTCTGAGTTTAGTGAGCGCCGAAGTTGGCGGGTGTCTGAATAGCTAGCCTGTGATGGCTGAGCTATGTACTCAGAATATTGCAAAATGTGCTTTTGCTGAAAAGCTATTTTAAAATCTGACATAGCGATTGCATAAAGGAGTTCTGTATCTATAATTCTTATAATAATTGTTATGTATTTTGTCAACGCTTATGATGAGTATTTTAGTAAATTCACCGGAAGTTTTCGGTGGGTATGCTAGTTCTGAACATCACATGCTAATGTAAAAAGCTGTTTTTTGATATAAATATGAACTTGATTGAACAAAACATGCATGTATTGTATAACAATGTCCTAGGAGTGTCATCTGATGAAGATCAAAGGTTAGTGCTGCATTTAGCTGTGGTTTGGGTTTTTGTGACATATATGCTTCCATTGAAAATGGCTGTGTGACTATGTTTGGCTGGGTACTCTCCTGACATAATCTAATGTTTTGCTTTCGCTGTAAAGCCTTTTTGAAATCGGACAATGTGGTTGGATTAACGAGAGTCTCATCTTTCAAATGGTCATATGTTTGAGAAATTGAAGTCATAGCATTTTTGAGATATTTGTATTTTGCGCCACGCTAACGTCCCACCTAGCCCAGAGAGGTTAACACTATCAACAAGGCAGGTCCTACAGGCCCTAGTTTTGTCACACCTTGACTACTGTTCAGTCGTGTGGTCAGGTGCCACAAAAAAGGACTTAGGAAAATTGCAATTGGCTCAGAACAGGGCAGCATGGCTGGCCCTTGGATGTACAGAGAGCTAATATTAATAATATGCATGTCAGTCTCTCCTGGCTCAAAGTGGAAGAGAGATTGACTTCATCAGTACTTTTATTTATGAGAGGTATTGACATGTTGATTGCATAGAGCTGTCTGTCTAAACTACTGGCACACAGTAGTCCAGAACAGACTATGGGAGGCACACAGTACTACATAGAGCCATGACTACATGGAACTCTACTCTACATCAAGTAACTGACGCAAGCAGTAAAATTAGATTAAAAAAAAAACGGATTAAAAAACCTTACGGCACGCAGGAACTGTGAAGCAACACAGACGCCCACACGATAACATACGCACTATGCATACACATGGACTTAGTAATGTAGATATGTGGTAGTGGTGGAGTAGGGCCTGAGGGCACACAGTGTGTTGTAATGTTTTAAAATTGTATAAACTGCCTGAATTTTGCTGGACCCTAGAAAGAGTAGCTGCTGCTTTGGCAGCAGCTAATTGGGATCCATAATAAATACAAACAAAACTCAGAAGCATTTACTTGGGCTGCAATCTGAGGTGCAGTTTAACTCTAACGAGCTTATCCTCTGCAGCAGAGGTAACTCGGTCTTCCTTTCCTGTGGCGGTCCTAATGAGAGCCAGTTTCATCATTGCTCTTGATGGTTTTTGCGACTGCACTTGAGGAAACGTTAAAAGTTCTTGAATTTTTCCAGATTGACTGACCTTCATGTCTTAACCTGTTAGGGCTAGGGGGCAGTATTGACACGGCTGGATAAAAAACGTACCCGATTTAATCTGGTTACTACTCCTGCCCAGTAACTAGAATATGCATATAATTATTGGCTTTGGATAGAAAACACTCCAAAGTTTCTAAAACTGTTTGAATGGTGTCTGTGAGTATAACAGAACTCAAATGGCAGGTCAAAACCTGAGAGATTCCTTTACAGGAAGTAGCCTGTCTGACCATTTATTGGCTTTCTTTGACATCTCTTTCCAAAACTTAGGATCTCTGCGGTAACGTGACACTTCCCACGGCTCCAATAGGCTCTCAGAGCCCGGGAAAAACCTGAATGTCGTCATTCCAGCCCCAGGCTGAAACACATTATCGCCTTTCTCAAGTGGCCGATCAAGGGACAGTGGGCTTAGGCGCGTGCATAGGCCGCCCCCGTCTTTCTGTTTTTTCCTCTGTTTACCGTAAAGGAGATTCCCGGTCGGAATATTATAGCTTTTTTACGAGATAAATTGCATAAAAATTGATTTTAAACAGCGGTTGACATGCTTCGAAGTACGGTAATGGAATATTTAGAATTTTTTTGTCACGAATTACGCCATGCTCGTAACCCTGAATTACCATTTCGGATAGTGTCTGGAACGCACGAACAAAACGCCGCTATTTGGATATAACGATGGATTATTTGGGACCAAACCAACATTTGTTATTGAAGTAGAAGTCCTGGGAGTGCATTCTGACGAAGACAAGAAAGGTAATAACATTTTTGTTAATAGTAAATCTGATTTTGGTGAAGGCTAAACTTGCCGGGTGTCTAAATAGCTAGCCCGTGATGGCTGGGCTATGTACTTAGAATATTGCAAAATGTGCTTTCACCAAAAAGCTATTTTAAAATCGGACATATCGAGTGCATAGAGGAGTTCTGTATCTATAATTCTTAAAATAATCTTCCCACCTAGTCAACAGCCAGTGGAATCGAGTGGCGCGAAATACAAATACCTTAAAAATGCTATAACTTCAATTTATCAAACATGACTATTTTACACCATTTTAAAGACAAGACTCTCGTTAATCTAACCACATTGTCCGATTTCAAGAAGGCTTTACAGCGAAAACAAAACATTAGATTATGTTAGGAGAGTACCCAGCCAGAAATAATCACACAGACATTTTTCAAGCTAGCAAATATGTCACAAAAACCCAAACCACAGCTAAATGCAGCACTAACCTTTGATGATCTTCATCAGATGACACTCCTAGGACATTATGTTATACAATACATGCATGTTTTGTTCAATCAATTTCATATTTATATCAAAAAACTGCTTTTTACATTAGCATGTGACGTTCAGAACTAGCAAACACACCGAAAACTTCCGGTGAATTTACTAAATTACTCTTGATAATCGTTTACAAAATACATAATTATTTAAAGAATTATAGATACATAACTCCTTTATGTAATCGCGGTGTCCGATTTTAAAATAGCTTTACGGCAAAAGCACATTTTGCAATATTCTGAGTAGATAGCTCGGCCATCAAGGCTAGCTAAGCAGACACTCGCCAACATCGAGGCTCAGTAAACTCAGAATTACTAGTAGAAAAATTGGATTACCTTTGCTGTTCTTCGTCAGAATGCACTCCCAGGACTTCTACTTCAACCACAAATGTTGTTTTGGTTCAAAATAATCCATAGTTATGTTCAAATATCCTCAGTTTTGTTAGTGCGTTCAGGTCCCTATCCGAATGGTGACGCATGTCGTGACAAAATTTCAAAATATTCCATTACCGTACTTAGAAGCATGTCAAACGCTGTTTAAAATCAATTTTTATGCTATTTTTCTCGTAGAATAGCGATAATATTCCAACCGGGCGACGTTGTTTTCGTTCAAAGGCTGAAAGAAAAACATGGCCACTTCTCGGGGCCGCGCATCTCCTGTCTCTGAGCCACCAGCCTGACCACTCACAAACAGCGCTCCTGTACCTAGCCCAGAGACAGCAGAGATCTCATCCCACTTTCTGGCGCTTTCAGAGAGCCTATGGGAGCCTTAGAAATTGTCACGTTACAGCAGAGATGCTGTATTTTCGACAGAGATGCCACAGAAGCACAAGAAATGGTCAGAGAGGGTACTTCCTGTATGGAATCTTCTCAGGTTTTGGCCTGCCATATGAGTTCTGTTATACTCACAGACACCATTCAAACAGTTTTATAAACTTTGGAGTGTTTTCTATCCAAATCTACCAATTATATGCATATTCTGGTTTCTGGAAAAGAGTAGTAACCAGTTTAAATCGGGTACGTTTATCCGGCCGTGAAAATACTGCCCCCTACCCTAGAGAGGTTAAGAAGGAAAGAAATTCCACAAATTGACTTTTAAAGAAGGCACACCTGTTAATTGAAATGCATTCCAGATGGCTACCTCATGAAGATGGTTGAGAGAATGCCAAGAGTGTGCAAAGCTGTCATCAAGGCACAGGGTGGCTATTTGAATCATTTCAAATATAACATATTTGGTTACTACATGATTCCATATATTTTATTTTATAGTTTTGATGTCTTCACTATTATTCTACAATGTAGAACATCTTAAAAATAAAGAAAAACCCTTGAATGAGTAGGTGTTCTAACACTTTTGACCGGTAGTGAGAGTGTGTGAATTATTTACAATGACGGCCTACAACGGCCAAACCCTAACGACACTGGGCCAATTGTGCGCCGCCCTATGGGTCTCCCAATAACGGCCGGTTGATACAGCCTGGAATTGAACCAGGATCTAAAGTGACGCCTCTAGATACAGTGCCTTTGACCGCTGCGCCTCTCAGGAGCCCCAAATGTTTAAAGAGGCAGTGCACCGATTTCTCAATTGCCTAAAAATACTGAACAAAAATATAAACGCAACATATTTCATGAGCTGAAATAAAAGATCCCAGAAATGTTCCATACGCACAAACTGCTTATCTCTCTCAAATTGTGTTGTTGTAAATCAAATGCATTTATAAAGCCCTTTTTACATCAGCAGATGCTATACAGAAACCCAGCCTAAAACCCCAAACAGCAAGCAATTCAGATGTAGAAGCACAGCGGCTAGGAAAAACTCCCTAAAAAGGCAGGAACCTAGGAAGAAACCTAGAGATGAGCCGCTGAAAAACATCCCCACAGCATGATACTGCCACCACCATGCTTTACCGTAGGGATGGTGCCATGTTTCCTCCAGACATGACACTTCTGAGGACAGCGCCCCGCAAACAAAATGACAACATGAACATGAAAACCACTTTCAACCAGGCAGGTGCGACACGAAAGTCAGAAATAGCCATATAATAAATTCCTTACCTTTGACGATCTTCCTCTTTCTGCAATCTCAAATGTCTCCGTGACACAATGAATTGTTGTTTTGTTCGATAAATAGCTTATTTATATCCCCAAAATGTCCATTTATTTGGTGCGTTTGATTCAGAAATACACCGGTTCCAACTCGCCCAACATGACTACAAAGTATCTAATAAGTTACCTGTAATCTTGGCCCAAACATTTCAAACAACGTTCCTAATCCAACCTCAGGTATCCTAAATAATAAATAAATGCTAAAATTTAAGATGGGACAATCTGTTTTCAAAACTGAAGATAAATACCACGGAGAGCGCTCATGTTCACGAGCAACAAAAGACTGGAGCCCTTCAGAGTGACACATGGAAATAATAGTACTACTTCTTCATTCCTCAAAATAAAAACATCGACCAATTTCTAAAGACTGTTGACATCTAGTGGAAGCCATAGGAACTGCAATCTGGGCCCTAAATAATCTTGATTCCCATAGAAAACCATTGGAAAACACAATGACCTCAAAAAACAATTTCCCTGGATGGATTGTGCTCGGGGTTCTGCCTGCCAAATCAGTTCTGTTAAACTCACAGACATTATTCTAACAGTTTTAGAAACGTCAGAGTTTTTGCTATCCAAATCTACTAATTATATGCATATCCTAGCTTCTGGGCCTGAGTAACAGGCAGTTCACTTTGGGCACGCTTTTCATCCGGACGTGAAAATACTGCCCCCTATCCCTATCATGCACCCAGGCATCCAGAAAGTCCAGTTTAGATATCAGGCTTAGCACATTTATATGTGACAGTCCAAGCCCTCTGCGAGATTTGAAAACAGCAGAAATATCCATGGTGACACAAGAGTTAATATAACTTGAAGAGCTAGCCACAATAGGCTTCCTGATTCGATTTAAAGTTGCAGAGCTAAAATCAAATTACATTTAATTTGTCAAATGCGCTGAACACATCTTTACCATGAAATGCTTACTTACAACAAGCCCTTAAAACTTCTTATGGCTTGAATCCCGTTAGCGGGATCGATATGACAGCCAGTGAAAGTGCAAGGTGCCAAATTCAAAACAACAATTCTCATAATTAAAATTCCTCAAACATACAAGTATTATACACCATTTTAAAGCTTTACTTCTTGTTAATCCAGCCACAGTTTCTGATTTCAAAAAGGCTTTACGGCAAAAGCAAACCATATGATTATGTTAGGTCAGCACCTAGTCATAAAAAAAAACAGCAATTTTCCAGCCAAAGAGAGGAGCCACAAAAAGCAGAAATAGAGATAAAATGAATCACTAACCTTTGACGATCTTCATCAGATGACACTCATATGACTTCATGTTACACAATACATGTATGTTTTGTTTCGATAAAGTTCATATTTATATCCAAAAATCTCAGTTTACATTGGCGCGTTACGTTCAGTAATGTTTGCTTCCAAAACATCCGGTGATTTTGCAGAGAGCCACATCAATTTACAGAAATACTCATCATAAATGTTGATGACAATACAAGTGTTATGCATAGGATTATAGATACAGTTCTCCTTAATGCAACCGCTGTGTCAGATTTAAACAAAAACTTTACCGAAAAACCACACCATGCAATAATCTGAGTACGGCACTCAGACACAAAAACATGCCATACAATATATCCGCCATGTTGGAGTCAACAATAGTCAGAAATAGCATTATAAATATTCACTTACCTTTGATGATCTTCATCAGAATGCACTCCCAAGAATCCCAGTTCAACAATAAATGTTTGTTTTGTTCGATAAAGTCCATCCTTTATGTCCAAATACCTCCTTTTTGTTCACGCCTTCAGTTCACAAATCCAAATTCACGACGCGCAGGTCAGACAAACTCAAAAAATCCCATTACAGTTCGTAGAAACATGTCAAACGATTGATTCTATACATCTTTAGGATGTTTTTATTGTAAATCTGCAATAAAGTTTCAACCGGAGAAATCCTTTGTCTTCAGAAATGCAATGGAACTGAGCTACCTCTCACGTGAGTGCACATGGCTGAGCCTCATGCCCTGCTGGCAGTCATCTGACTCCAGGAGCTCTTATTCATCCCCACTTTACAGTAGAAGCCTCATTTAAGGTTCTTAAGACTGTTGACATCTAGTGGAAGCCTTAGAAAGTGCAAAATGACCCCACAGACACTGTAGTTTGGATAGGCAATCACTTGATAAACTACAAACCACTTCCTGTTTGGATTCTTTCTCAGGTTTTTGAGAGTTCTGTTATACTTACAGACATCATTCAAACAGTTTTAGAAACGTCAGTGTTTTCAATCCAAATATACATATCTTAGTTTCTGGGCGTGAGTAGCAGGCAGATTACTCTGGGCACGTCAGTCATCCAAGCTACTCAATACTGCCACCATCCATAAGAAGTTTAACCAACAATGCATTTCACAACTCAGTGAAACATAAGATATTACAGTTTTTAATGTCCCATTGATAGGATAGTCTCGAACTAAGATTATCAAGTTTATTCTCCTGTGATTGTACGTTGGCCAATAGAATGGACGGTAGAAGCGGGTTACCCACTCGTCAACAAATTCTCACAAGGCACCCCGATCTCCGCCCCCTGTACTTTCAGCTTTTCTTCACGCGAATGACAGGGATTTGGGCCTGGTCTCGGAAAACCAGTACATCCTTCACGTCAGACTCATTAAATAAAAAACCTTTGTCCAGCAATCTCTGTTCTGATATCTAGAAGTTATTTATTTTCGGTCATAAGAGACGGTAGCAGCAACATTATGTACAAAATAAGTTACAAAAACTATGCGAAAAAAACACAAAATAGCACAGTTGGTTAGGAGCCCGTAAAAACAGCAGCCATCCCCTCCGGCGCCATAATTAATAGTCCGGAAATTATGGTACTTCAGGACATGGAAGTCATATCTGGCCCTGTGCCCTCTCTGAATCATGGAATTGAACGGTTTAGCAGGATTCTTTCTCTTCACAACTGGCTACGTGATTATTGCAGCTCAATGGTGTAACCTTTGTTGACAATTTCAATATCTTTTGGAAACAAAACACGTTTTATAAGGAGGATGGGATCCACCCATATTATTTGGGCCCATGGATCCTTTCACAGTATTATAAGGCTGTGTTGAGACAATGACTTGTCAATGACCCAAGCCCAGCTCAGTTAATCCCTACCATTGTGTTGCTGAGTCATCATAATGCTTTAACAAATGTACATTATACCAGGGGCATTGGTAAGTAACCTAAGGAATGGCAAATAAGTCTGCCGTTCGACAACCGATTGGCAAGCATACTACAAATTGAAAAATCATATGACTAAACTGAATTAAAGAAGAAACTACACTATGAAACAAAGAAAAATTACATAACAAATGATAGTAAAAAATCTTTGGAGCACCTTCAATGAAATGTTGGGGAAAAATGCTAACTCAGCTCCATCATTCATTGAATCAGATGGCTCCTTCATCACAAAACCGACTGATATTGCCAACTACTGTAATGTTTTCTTTCTTTAGCAAGATTAGCAAACATGACATGCCAGCAACAAATGCTGACACTACACATGCAAGTATATCAGACCAAATTATGAAAGACAAGAATTGTACTTGTGAATTCCGTAAAGTCAGTGTGGAAGAGGTGACACAATTATTGTCTATCAACAATGACAAGCCACCAGGGTCTGACAATCTGGACGGAAAATGACTGAGGATAATAGCAGACGATATTGCCACTCCTATTTGCCACATCTTCTTTTTTAAGCCTACTAGAAAGTGTGTGCCCTCAGGCCTGGATGGGAGCTAAAGTCATTCCGCTACCCGGGAATAGTGAAGCCCACTTTACTGGATCAAATAGCCAGCTAATCAGCCTGTTACCAACCCTTAGTAAACTTCTGGAAAAAATTGTGTTTGACCAGATACAATGCTATTGACAACAGACTTTCAGCACGCTTATAGGGAAGGACACTCAACAAGCACAGCACTTACACAAATGACTTCTGATTGTGGGGGCTGTCTTGTTAGACTTCAGTGCAGCTTTTGACATTATCGATCATAGTCTGCTGTTGGAAAAAAACGTATGTGTTATGGCTTTACAGCCCCTGCTATAATATGGATAAAGAGTTACTTGTCTAACAGAACACAGAGGGTGTTCTTTAACCTGTTTGGGCTTGCCCCCCTTCTCAATTTCCACCTGAAGACATACCCTAATCTAAGTGCCTGTAGCTCAGGCCCAGAAGCAAGGATATGCATATTCTTGGTATCATTTGAAAGAAAACACTCTGACGTTTGTGGAAATGTTAATTGAGTGTAGGAGAATGACAATATACCTGGTAGAAGAAAATACAAGGAAACATATGTTTTCTGTTTTTTTATTGTTGTTGCATCTTTCAAATGATCAAGAACAGCCAAACATTCACATAGGATGATGGGGATAATTTCAATTAAAAACATGAGGGCAACAGTAGTTGAGCAAAGTTTCAGACAGATAACTTCAGGAATGAGTGAGCTACATGACATTGAGCATGAAGTCACCCAGGTGTCCCACAGAAGTTGTCCAAATGTACCCAAGTGGCCGAATTTTTACAGTGATACATTTTGATGCAAATAACAATATACAAAATACTAAAATGCTCTTCTAACACACCACCCAAAAAATGTAGTTACATATATTTTTTTTAATAACATGGGTAACTATTTACACACTTTCAATTCACAATATTGTGAAGACCCTCAGTCCTCTACACAATATTGTGCTGCTGATGCCATACCCCATAGCAGTCGCTTTCTGGGTTAAAGCAGAGGGTCACCGAACAAGTGGTGCAGGTGACGGGGGATTTCCTGTGGCAAAGAGCACAACGACACCTCCCTACTGTGCCCTTTTTGCCCTGAGGCACATTCATGTCTGCAGAGATGAATTTGGCATGTGAACACCACTGGTTGAAGGAGCAGAAGGGACAGAGGTAGAGGGGACAGAAGGTGATGCAGTGGACTTGCTGTAGCTAGCAAGCTCCTGGATGAGCAGCTCTCTGAAGGCTAGCTGTGAGATGGGGGTATGTCCACAGCTCTTAGCCATTTCCTTCTGGAGGATGAATGAATTCACCACAGCAATGTCAATGAAATTATTGAACAATGTCTTGTAGCATTTCATTGTCTTGTGGAGAACATTGTAGTAACCTATCAGCTCGCCTGACAGGTCCATACCTCCCATGCACTTGTTGTAGTCCTTCACAACAGCTGGAATGGGGACATTTTTGGTGGTCCATGCCCCAGTAGCGCCCTTCACACTCCTGACGATATGTCACAAAAACCAAAACCACAGCTAAATGCAGCACTAACCTTTGATGATCTTCATCAGATGACAACCCTAGGACATTATGTTATACAATACATGCATGTTTTGTTCAATCAAGTTCATATTTATATCAAAAACCAGCTTTTTACATTAGCATGTGACGTTCAGAACGAGCATTCCCACCGAACACTTCCGGTGAATTACTAAATTACTCACGATAAACGTTCACAAAAAACATAAAAATTATTTTAAGAATTATAGATACAGAACTCCTTTATGCAATCGCGGTGTCCGATTTTAAAATAGCTTTTCGGTGAAAGCACATTTTGCAATATTCTGAGTAGATAGCCCAGCCATCATGGCTAGCTATTTTGACACCCACCAAGTTTGGTACTAACCAAACTCAGATTTACTATAAGAAAAATTGGATTACCTTTGCTGTTCTTCGTCAGAATGCACTCCCGGGACTTCTACTTCATTAACAAATGTTGTTTTGGTTCCAAATAATCCATAGTTATATCCAAATAGCGGCATTTTGTTCGTGCGTTCAAGACACTATCCGAAGGGTAAAAAAGGGTGACGCGCCCGACGCGTTTCGTGACAAAAAAATTCTAAATATTCCATTACCGTACTTCGAAGCATGTCAACCGCTCTTTAAAATCAATTTTTATGCGATTTTTCTCGTAAAAAAGCGATAATATTCCGACCGGGAAACCCTGTTTTCGTTCAAAGACGAAAAAATAAAAACATGGTGTCGGCTCGTGCACGCGCCCCCAGTGTCATTGTTCTCTGATCGACCACTATACAAATGCGCTACTGTTTTTCCGCCATGGCCTGCAAAGGCATCATTCAACGTTCTGGCGCCTTCTGAGAGCCTATGGGAGCGTTAGAAAATGTCACGTTATGCCAGAGATCCCCTGTTTTGGATAGAGATGATCAAGAAGGCCAAGAAATAGTCAGAGACGGCGCTTCCTGTTTGGAATCTTCTCAGGTTTTGGCCTGCCAAATGAGTTCTGTTATACTCACAGACACCATTCAAACAGTTTTAGAAACTTTGGAGTGTTTTCTATCCAAAGCTAATAATTATATGCATATTCTAGTTTCTGGGCAGGAGTACTAATCAGATTAAATCGGGTACGTTTTTTATCCGGTCGTGAAAATACTGCCTATTTTACAGCATTTTAAAGACAAGACTCTCGTTAATCTAACCACACTGTCCGATTTCAAAAAGGCTTTACAACGAAAGCAAAACATTAGATTATGTCAGCAGAGTACCCAGCCAGAAATAATCAGACACCCATTTTTCAAGCTAGCATATAATGTCACATAAACCCAAACCACAGCTAAATGCAGCACTAACCTTTGATGATCTTCATCAGATGACACGCCTAGGACATTATGTTATACAATACATGCATGTTTTGTTCAATCAATTTCATATTTATATCAAAAACCAGCTTTTTACATTAGCATGTGACGTTCAGAACTAGCATTCCCACCGAACACTTCCGGTGAATTTACTAAATTACTCACGATAAACGTTCACAAAAAACATAACAATTATTTTAAGAATTATAGATACAGAACTCCTTTATGCACTCGCTATGTCCGATTTTAAAATAGCTTTTCGGTGAAAGCACATTTTGCAATATTCTGAATAGATAGCACGCCATCATAGGTTTGCTACTTGTTCACTAAGAATAGCAACTTCGCTTCTGTAGTCCTCCGCGAGGAAACAGCTGCTACACTGAAAGTCCGGGTGGTCCGCATTGTCCCCTGAATAGAGCAAAATTAACACAGCACCTGCTGCGTTGAAACCGTTTGTTAGCAACCTCCACTTCAAACGCCAGGCTAGCTAGGCTAACTGGGCTTCCGTGTCGCTCTTCTTGACAGGAATTTACTAAAAGTTTGCTGTAAGCTACAGTGGGTTTGCAAATACAGGCTGCACCCCACCTCCTGAAACAAGCAGTCTGTGAAATGGCAAAACCCCAAACAATACACACCTGAGTCACAGGCATACACTATTCGAGCAGGAGATGTCCAACTCGCAAGTTGGTGCTGTAGAAGCAAGCAATAAATTGCAGGGCATTGAGCCAAAACACCAGTCAACAAGTTAAGGAGAGACAGGTAGCAGGAGCATTCGCTTACGAATGAGCAGCGTGGCGTGAGCGAGCAACATGGCGTGGACATATATGTATAGGGAAATATAAGGACAGGATATCATTTTAAGACAAACCGATAGTTGTCTCAGCCATGTGAATACAGCACAACAATACACAAACAAAATACAATTAACTTCTTTGGGATAGGGGGCAGTATTTTGACATCCGGATGAAAAACATGACCAAAGTAAACTGCCTGCTACTCAGGCCCAGAACCTAGGATATGCATATAATTGGTATATTTGGATAGAAAACACTCTAAAGTTCCTAAAACTGTTAAAATTATGTCTGTGAGTATAACAGAACTTATTTGGCAGGCGAAACCCCGAGGACAAACCATCCAGGATTTTTTTGTTGTTGAGGTGACAGTGTTTTCAATGTGTTTTCTGTGTGGATCTAGCTTTTTAAGGCACTTGCTTGCAGTTCCTATCGCTTCCACTGGATGTCAACAGTCTTTAGAAATTGGTTGATGTTTTTCTTTTGAGTAATGAAGAAGTATGAACGTTCAGAACGAGGCTCGAGTCTAGTGTACTATTGCGGTTGGGGCGCATGACCTGAAAGCTCGCTCCACTTTCTTTTCGTCCTGTATTGAACACAGTTTATCCCGTCTTAAATTTTATTTATTATTTACGTAAAAAAATACCTAAAGTTGTATTAGGATAGTTGTTTGATTACAGATAACTTAAGATATTTTGTAGTCATGTTGCACGAGTTGGAACCAGTGGTTTTTTTTTATCAAACACGCCAAATTGACATTTTGGAGATATAACGATGGAATTAATCGAACAAAAGAACCATTTGTGATGTTTATGGGACATATTGGGGTGCCAACAGAAGAACTTCTTCAAAGGTAAGGCATGAATTAAATCGTTATTTCTGACTTTTGTGTCGCACCTGGCGGGTTGAAATCTGATTTTCATGTGTTGGTATGCTGGGCACTGTCCTCAGATTATCGCATGGTTTTCTTTCGCCGTAAACCCTTTTCAAAATCTGACACGGTTAACAAGAAGTTCAGCTTTAATTTGGTGTATTGCACTTGTGAATGTATGAAATTTAAATATATATAAAAAAATAATAATAATGAATTTGGCGCTCTGCCATTTCACCAGATGTTGTCAAATCGATCCCGTTAACCTGTTGGGGCTAGGGGGCAGTATTTTCATGGCTGGATAAAAAAACGTACCGATTTAATCTGGTTACTAATCCTACCCAGTAACTAGAATATGCATATACTTATTATATATGGATAGAAAACACCCTAAAGTTTCTAAAACTGTTTGAATGGTGTCTGTGAGTATAACAGAACTCATTTGGCAGGCAAAACCCTGAGACATTTTCTGACAGGAAGTGGATACCTGATGTGTTGAATTACCTTTAAGCCTATGCCATTGAAACACACAGGGGTTGATTAATGTTTTGGCACTTCCTATTGCTTCCACTAGATGTCACCAGCCTTTACAAAGTGTTTTGAGTCTTTTACTGTGAGATCTGACCGAACAAGAGCCATGGAACGGTGATGGCCGATTAGACTCTGGCGCGCGAGTTCATGTTGGGTACCCTCGTTCCAATACGTTATAAAAGAGAATGCATTCGTCCACCTTGAATATTATTCATGTTCTGGTTAAAAAAGGCACTAATGATTTATGCTATACAACGTTTGACATGTTTGAACGAACGTAAATATATTTTTTCCCCTCGTTCATGACGAGAAGTCCGGCTGGCTTAGATCATGTGCTAACAACACGTATCTTTTTGGATATAAATGATGAGCTTTTTTGAACAAAACTACATTCGTTATGGACCTGGGATTCCGGGAAGTGACATCTGATGAAGAGAATCAAAGGTAATGGATTATTTACATAGTATTTTCGATTTTAGATCTCTCCAACATGGCCGATTGTCTGTATAGCAAAGCATATTTTTCTGGGCGCAGTGCTCAGATTATTGCAAAGTGCGATTTCCCAGTAAGGTTATTTTTAAATCTGGCAAGTTGATTGCGTTCAAGAGATGTAAATCTATAATTCTTTAAATGACAATATAATATTTTACCAATGTTTTCTAATTTTAATTATTTAATTTGTGGTGCTGACTTGACTGCCGGTTATTGGAGGGAATCGATTTCCTCAACATCAATGCCATAGTAAAACGCTGTTTTTGGATATAAATATGAACTTGATAGAACTAAAAATGCATGCATTGTCTAACATAATGTCCTAGGATTGTCATCTGATGGAGATTGTAAAAGGTTAGTGCATCATTTTAGCTGGTTTTATGGTTTTGGTGACCCTGTCTTTGAATTGACAAAACATTACACACAGCTATTGTCAATGTACTCTCCTAACATAATCTAACTTTATGCTTTCGCCGTAAAACCTTTTTGAAATCGGACAACGTGGTTAGATTAAGGAGATGTTTATCTTTCAAAGGGTGTAAGATAGTTGTATGTTTGAAAAATTTGAATTTTGACATTTATTTGGTTTCAAATTTGCCGCTCTTGAAATGCACCTGCTGTTGATAGGGTGCACCACGGGTGGCACGCTAGCGTCCCACATAGCCCCAAGAAGTTAACGGGAGTTGATCCCAAAGAAATTAAAAGTCCTGGCCACATCCATTTTGGTCAGTCCTCTTTCTCAGAAAGGCAAAAGAATCAGTACCAACCTTGCGGTGGTCACCCGTGTCGATGAGCCAGGTGCAGTTGCTGCCTGGTGGGTAAAAGTCAGGGTAGTTGGGCGAGCTGAAGGTGCCGTAGAAGTTCCGCAGCCAGTCGCCGCAGGTCGGCACGTCGCAGTCAATCTCGTCACCAAGGTCCTGGCAGTCGATACTGCCGTCACATTTGAGTGACTCGGGCAGGCAAGTGTAGACACGGGTGTAGCGGGACAGGCAGGGAAACTGAATTAATAAAGGAATTTTATTTGACAAATTGAAAACATATATAGTTGCCTCGGCTATCAGAGTACAATACTTACAACAAAAATCGTAAAGGATTAAAAACACAAATAAGTCTACAAACGTATTTCAATTGTGGTCCTTGTTTTTATCAGGTGGGCAAAATAATGGACAGCTTGCACAAGATTGGGGTGTTAAATGAACAGCCAAAGGCACTTTATATTCAATTAAATTGGAAAATACATACAATATATCCAAAACAAAGGTCATGTGGGTTGGTAAGAAAAATGCCCCTCTTCCCACAGGTGTGATTACTACCTCCGAGGGTTTAGAGCTTGAAGTAGTCACCTCATACAAGTACTTGGGAGTATGGCTAGATGGTGCACTGTCTTTCTCTCAGCACATATCAAAGCTGCAGGCTAAAGTTAAAACTAGACTTCGTTTCCTCTATTGTAATCGCTCCTCTTAAGCCCCAGCTGCCAAACTAACTCTGATTCAGATGACCATCCTACCCATGCTAGATTACGGAGACATAATTTATAGATTGACAGGTAAGGGTGCTCTCGAGCGGCTAGATGTTCTTTACCATCAGATTTGCCACCAATCCTCCTTATAGGTGGACAACTACAAATACCTAGGTGTCTGGTTAGACTGTAAACTCTCCTTCCAGACCCACATTAAGCATCTCCAATCCTAAATTAAATCTAGAATCGGCTTCCTATTTCGCAACAAAGAATCCTTTACTCATGCTGCCAAACATACCCTCGTAAAACTTACCATCCTACCAATCGACTTTGGCGATGTCATTTACAAAATAGCCTCCAACACTCCACTCAACAAATTGGATGCAGTCTATCACAGTGCCATCCGTTTTGTCACCAAAGCCCCATATACTACCCACCACTGCGACCTGTACGCTCTCGTTGGCTGGCTCTCACTTCATACTCGTCGCCAAACCCACTGGCTCCAGGTCATCTACAAGTCTTCGCTAGGTAAAGCCCCGCCTTATCTCAGTTCACTGGTCACCATAGCAGCACCCACCCGCAGCACGCGCTCCAGCAGGTATATTTCACTGGTTACCCTCAAAGCCAATTCCTCCTTTGGCCGCCTTTCCTTCCAGTTCTCTGCTGCCGATGACTGGAACGAACTGCAAAAATCACTGAAGCTGGAGACTCATATCTCCCTCACTAACTTCAAGCACCAGCTGTCAGAGCAGCTCACAGATCATTGCAACTGTATATAGCCCATCCAACTACCTTATCCCCATACTGTATTTATTTAGCTCCTTTGCATCCCAGTATCTCTACTTGCACATTCATCTTCTGCACATCTATCACTCAAGTGTTTAATTGCTATATCGTAATTACCTCGCCATTATGGCCTATATTGCCTTACCTCCCTTATCTTACCTAATTTGCACACACTGTATATAGACTTTTTCTACTGTATTATTGACTGTATATTTGTTGATTCCATGTGTAACTCTGTGTTGTTGTATGTGTCGAACTGCTTTGCTTTATCTTGCCCAGGTCGCAGTTGTAAATGAGAACTTGTTCTCAACTAGTCTACCCGGTTAAATAAAGGTGAAATAAAAAAACAAAATAGGACACATCACTGCACTCTATACTCCTCTGTGAAGTGGTCATCTCTGTATACCTGTCGCAAGACCCACTGGTTGATGCTTATTAAAAAAAACCTCAGGCCTCATTTCCCCCTGAGCTACCTACTGCAGCCCTCATCCTCCACATATAACACCCGTTCTGCCAGTCACATTCTGTTAAAGGTCCCCAAAGCACACACATCCCTGGGTTGCTCCTCTTTTCAGTTCCCTACAGCTAGCGACTGGATCGAGCTGCAACAAACACTCAAACTGGACAGTTTTATCTCAATCTCTTCATTCAAAGACTCAATCATGGACACTCTTACTGACAGTTGTGGCTGCTTTGTGTGATGCATTGTTGTCTCTACCTTATTGCCCTTTGTGCTGCTGTCTGTGCCCAACAATGTTTGTACCATGTTTTGTGCTGCTACCATGTTGTGTTGCTACCATGTTGTGTTGCTAGCATGCTGGGTTGTCATGTGTTTTTGCCTTGCTATGTTGTCATCTTAGGTCTTTCTTTATGTAGTGTTGTCTCTCTTGTTGTGATGTGTGTTGTCCTATATTTATATTGTATTTTTTTTTTATCCCAGGCCCCTGTCCCCGCAGGAGGCCTTTTGGTAGGCTGTCATTGTCAATAAGAATTTGTTGTTAACTGACTTGCCTAGTTAAACAAAGGTTAAATAAAAATAAAATAAATACAAATTCACAATCCCCTTGACCTAGAGTAAACAAAGTCAGTAATCTCTACCTGGCTGAAGGCACAGGGCTGGAAGGAGAAGGCTGTGGAGGGGTTGGACTGGACGCACAGCTCCTCGTCAGAGTTGTCACCACACTCGTCCATGGTGTTGCACTTCCACGACTCCGGGATGCACTTCCCGTTGGAGCAGTGGAACTGGTCCGAGTCACAGCTGATCATGGCCGATTTTCCTGAAATTGAGAATATTAGGAAATACCGCCATTTAATGCACTTTGTGATCACTTACAAATATTTTACCATTAGTGACAATCGAGGGAAAATAATGTGGGATCATTTAGTTTAATTATGTACAGTGCTAATGCTTATTGATCAAGCTGTGCACCATCAACATTATATAAGCAGTGCCTGATAGTCATTTATAGACGTTCACAGTCCATGAGCCTCTGTCACATTTAAAAAGCCAATGCTTGGAGACAACAGAGAGAAAGGCATAGTGAGAGAGAGAGAGGACAAAAAACGAAAGGCTGCTTCAAGTGCATAAAGTGCCAAGCGAGCCAATTATTGACTTTCAGTTTTTCCAGAGGCCGCAGCGTTCGAGAATAGAGGCTCACACTGCAGCTGTAAGCCATTTACAACCCCGACACCATTCTCTCCTCTGAGCTAGTTAGGATACAAATGTCTATTTGTTTCCAGTTAAAATGTGCGTGTCTCACAAGTGGGACAAATTCAATTATTTGGTCAATACATGACTCTGCGAGCGGTGCTACCTGTTATATAAGACAGCCTGAAGCCCTTGCTGGTCATGATGTCGTCCGAGTGGAACTTGATCCACACGTGGTCCTGGGAAGAAATGTAGGGGGCTGGGATGGATGAGCCACATGCCCGGTAGCCATCCAGGTTCTTGTAGGTGCCGATGGAAACCCAGTCCAGCCCGCAACGGTGAGAGTTCTGGATCTCAAAGTCCTGGAAGCTGGGGGGAGAAATGGCAAAGGGGTAAAAGAGGTTTCCAGACAGTAAAAATGATTAATGTACTGTATATTTGACATTCAGTAAGTTACAGGCTAAATACGCATTTGGGGAAACAGCACCACTGTTTGCCCCAGCGCCTTTATTGTTTTTCAGTACATATTCTGCTGTTTTATGGTTCATGCATTGATGCTCGAGAGAAAAAAAAAGTGTTTGTTGTTTGCAGTAACTTCTTGTAATATCCCAAACTAGCTTTTGGACACTCTTATCCAGAGTGAATTACAATAAGTGCATTCAACTAAAGTAGGTAAGAAAACGACATATCACACTAATTCCTAGTTGAAATCCGTAAACTGGATGTCACCGATATGAGCTTTTTTCATAGGGTACATACTGTAAAAAAGCAAACAGTTGAAAGAAGTTTCCCAACAATAAAGATGCTCACTGGTAAAACTGAGTGACTTTCCTCCAGGGTTAGAGTACATTGGATGAGACTCAGTGAAAACAGTTAAATCAATGACATAGCCAATAACTCAACTACTTTTACTTGAAAATAAAGCTTGAGTATAACCACTACTTACTTAAACATTAGGGGAGGCAGGTAGCCCAGTGGTTAGAGCGTTGGGCCAGTAACTGAAAGGTTGCTATATCGAATCCCCGAGCTGACAAGGTAAAAATCTGTAATTCTGCTCCTGAAAAGGTTAGGCCGTCATCGTAAATAAAAAATGTGTTCTTAACTGACTTGCCTAGTTAAATAAAGGTTAAATAATAATAAAATAAAGCATGACTATAACATATTATTAATGTGCATAACCACCACTTGAGTATAAACACTTACTACTAACCTATTACTAACACATTCACAAATTTAGTGAATTTATCAAGTGTTGTTTGCATGCAAGCTCTGTTGCCCATTTATGGTCATTGATAGATTGTGTTTTCAGTAAATCACATCTTGTAGAAAAACCAACACAAACACAGAGGGTCTATTTCTGTGCTGGTAAACATGGACATAGCACTCGAAAAAATAAAAGGCAGGTTCCTTTCACTGCTCTGATCCAGACAGAAAACACAATACTTGAGCTGATGCTTCACAAACAAACAGGACACTACAAGCACAATGAGAGCCCATCTGAAGAGCATCATCAAAATTAATAAAAAACACATTAGTTCAATGGACAGACCGAGACATATAAATTGAATAAAACAAGCAATGAGTGGGAGAAAGGGCATTGTCATGTGCTGTATACAGCACCTGAGGAAAATTTCTCTGTACACTGACATTTCATGAGAGAAGCATTCAGTCTAAACAGACCATTTTTCACATCCCTACCAGTAATCTAAACTTGTAGAAATTATGGCCGAATACCGACTGGGCACGCAGGGCACGTTCCCAGGGGCCTGGACCTCCAGGGGGTCCCCATTAATTTGGTTAATCACTCTCATTCAGATATCATTAAGATGGCATGTCATGGCAAAACGTGTAGAATTGCAGGTATTTAGCTTTAAAACGGCAAAAATCACTCTCCCCCGACCTCCTCCCCCATCTGATGATTTGGAGAGCGGCAGCAGGCTATCTACAATCTTTGAGCAGGCTTCTGTGGTTGGTGGTTATATATAAAAAAAATACAACAAAAAAAATTCTCTGCTCAAGGGCACCCTACTGGCTTGGACCCCAGGGCTTCAGCCCCTGCATTAATCAGGCCCTTTTAGTGTGTGGGAAGTGTGAGCAGCCAGCCAGGCTGATGAGGGTAGACTGAGTGAGGGAGATACTGAGGGAGGAGAGGAGGAAGAGGAGAGGTATAGATTGTGGAGAGGAGATGGTGTTCAGCTGCACCTGATGGTGATGATTTCCCCAGGGTTGGTCCTGATGTTCCAGCTGCAGTTGATCCTGGAGGGGTACTGGAAGGGCCAGCCAGGGCTGGTTATCACTCCACTGGAAGCTCTGACCTGCTCTGCCACATCTCCACAGGCTGGACAGAGACACACGGACACAGACAGTCACGCGCACACACACACAAATTAGCATTTGTTAGTGGTTTTTAATAATTTTGTCTGGTAGTTTCTAAAGTAGTGCAAGCCAAACGGGTCCCTGATTGTGTACCACCTTACACATGTGTATCAAGTCATTGTTCGAGCGTTGCAACATGTGCACAAAGAGTAATATATATCTTTTTTTAACTCTAGTGTGCATGTGCTCGGGCCCACCCAGCAACCTCATTGGACAATACTGGGCTGATCCAATCCTGCCTACCGCTTTTACCTTTGACAAGACAAAAAGGACAATATGGAATCAGGAAGGTAGGCCACAATTTTATCAATAGTGCGTGACACGGGCCTCCCGAGTGGTGCAGTGGTCTAAGGCACTGCATCACAGTGTTGAGGCGTCACTACAGCCTGGGGTTTAATCCCAGGCTGTGTCACAGCCAGCTGTGAGCTGGAGTACCATAGGGCGGGGCACAATTGGCTCAGCATCGTCCGGGCTAGGGGAGGGTTTGGCTGGGGTGTTTTCTTTGGCTCATCGCGCTCTAGCGACTCCTTATGGCAGGCGTGTGCCTGCAAGCTGACTTCAGTTGTCAGTTGAACGTTGTTTCCTGGCTTCCGGGTTAAGAAGCAGCGTGGCATGGTGGGTCATGTTTCGGAGGACGCGTGGCTTGACCTTCGCCTCTCCCGAGGCCATTGGGGAGTTGCAGCGATGAGACAAGATTGGATCGCAATTGGATATCACGAAATTGGGGAGAAAAAGGGGGTAAAAAATTAAATACACATAAAATGTGTGTCGCGAACTGGATATTTAAATGAATGTAAGTAAGCTTAAATCCTTATAAAATAGTCCCCAAATTCAACAAGGCACATCAGTGACACCATTTAGGAAATAATTTTGTGACCACTGTTTCTGATCCGGTTGAAAATGATCTAATGTATTTGTGGCTGAAATGCCCACACATTTCACTTTGATTGTTATTTCTGGTCCAAATCAAATCAAATGTATTTATTAGCCCTTCTTACATCAGCTGATATCTCAAAGTGCTGTACAGAAACCCAGCCTAAAACCCCAAACAGCAAGTAATGCAGGTGTAGAAGCACGGTCCAGTCTAGGGATGTGACAAATGGACAATTGTTTTTAGCATTTAAACAGACAATTTTTTATTTTAAATCGTTTTTCCGTTAAAACACTAAGAAAAATGTATAAAATACATTGCAACGAAAACGGGAGGTTTAAAAAAAAAAAAATACATAAGTCATTTTCAGGCTTCCGTAATGTGCATTGGAAGAGTGCACAGCAAGCTAAGAGAGTAGGCTTATCCCACTCTCCTGGCTAAAAACACAGTAGTAACTCACCACTGACACACAATACTATGTGTCAACGTATTCCATTTCTAGTGTCCCAGTGGTATAGGAAATGAACAGTGTTCTGTTCATGCAAAAATGCTATTCTGAAAGTCTGCTGTGGGCAACAAATGTACAGTTTGGTTCTTCGCAAAACAAAAACATGGGCTGAGTTGTAGTTCCTGCCAACATAACGAGCTGAGAGATCAGATTATTTTTGATGAAACCAACTTACCATTAGAAATCCCTGACACGTAAACATTGTCATTGTGCTGGGAGAAAACTGCATTTCCTAGAAAAGATGAGACAAAAAAAACACATTTTTTTTCTTATGAATGACCGTGGGATCAGAAGATGGAGCTTTGGACTCATATCTTTTGTGTAAACATGATTTGGAACTGGGGCTTATTCATAACAACTCTGGCCCCTCGGAGACAAGTCCACTGGTTCTAGGGCAATTACATCTGTAGTCTTGCAGCAGGAGAATTTGAGAAGCTTTGATACAGTGTGTAGGCTGATGTGTAAGAACAAGGGGCAGTTACAGAGGATGATTACACTAGCCCAAAATGTCACACGTAAACTTCAGTCAACAACTGAGTGAAAAAAAGTGGAAAATGGAAAACTAGGCTAAACATTCTTGTAGGTTACGAGGATCATACAAAATGATAAAAAAATATATAATATGACTGAAAGAACTAGTTGAAAAGATATGCCTAGAGACATACGTACAGGTGAAGTTGGAAGTTTACATACACTAGGGTTGTAGTAATTAAAACTTGTTTTCAACCACTCCACAAATTTCTTGTTAACAAACTATTGTTTTTGCCAATTCGGTTAGGACATCTACTTTGTGCATGACAAGTCATTTTTCGAACAATTGTTTACAGATAGATTATAAGTGAAATAATTCACTGTATCACAATACCAGTGGGCCAGAAGTTTACATACACTAAGTTGACTGCGCCTTTAAACAGCTTGGATAATTCCAGAAAATGATGTCATTGCTTTAGAAGCTCCTGATAGGCTAATTGACATAATTTGAGTCAATTGGAGGTGTACCGGTGAATGTATTTCAAGGCCTACCTTCAAACTCAGTGCCTCTGCTTGACATCATGGGAAAACCAAAAGAAATCAGCCAAGACCTCAGAAAAACACATTGTAGACCTCCACAAGTCTGGTTCATCCTTGGGAACAATTTCCAAACGCCAGAAGGCACCACGTTCATCTGTGCGTACAAACAATAGTACGCAAGTATAAACACCATGGGACCACGCAGCCGTCATACCGCTCAGGAAGGAGACGCGTTCTGTCTCCTAGAGATGAACGTGCTTTGGTGCGAAAAGTGCAACTCAATCCAAGAACAGTGCAAATCAATCCCAGAACAGTGCAAATCAATCCCAGAACAGTGCAAATCCATCTCAGAACAGTGCAAATCCATCTCAGAACAACAGCAAAGGACCTTGTGAAGATGCTGGAGGAAACAGGTACTAAAGTATCTATATCCACAGTAAAACGAGTCCTATATCGACATAACCTGAAAGGCCGCTCAGCAAGGAAGAAAAAAAGCCAGACTACGGTTTGCAATTGCACATGGGGACAAATATCTTACTTTTTGGAGAAATGTCCTCTGGTCTGATGAAACAAAAATAGAACTGTTTGGCCATAATGACCAGCGTTATGTTTGGAGGAAAAAGGGGGAGGCTTGCAAGCCGAAGAACACCATCCCAACCGTGAAACACGGGGGTGGCAGCATCATGTTGTGGGGATGCTTTGCTGCAGGAGGGCCTGGTGCACTTCACAAAATAGATGGCATCATGAGGAAGGAACATTATATGGATATATTGAAGCAACATCTCAAGACATCAGTAAGGAAGTTAAAGCTTGGTCGCAAATAGGTCTTCCAAATGGACAATGACCCCAAGCATACTTCCAAAGTTGTGGCAAAATGGCTTAAGGACAACAAAGTCAAGGTATTTGAGTGACCATCACAAAGCCCTGACCTCAATCCTATAGAAAATGTGTGGGCAGAACTGAAAAAGCGTGTGCGAGCAAGGAGGCCTACAAACCTGACTCAGTTACACCAGCTGTCAGGAGGAATGGGACAAAAGGCATCCAACTTGTTGTGGGAAACTTGTGGCAGGCTACCCGAAACGTTTGACCCATGTTAAACAATTTAAAGGCAACGCTACCAAATACTAATTGAGTATGTAAACTTCTGACCCACTGGGAATGTGATGAAAGAAATAAAAGCTGAAATAAATCACTCTACTATTATTCTGACATTCACATTCTTAAAATAAACTGGTGATCCTAACTGACCTAAGACAGGGAATTTTTACTTGGATTAAATGTCTGGAATTGTGAAAAACTGAGTTTAAATGTATTTGGCTAAGGCGTATGTAAACTTCTGACTTCAACTGTATAACTGAATAGGGGAGGCTAATGGAAGGCTTGAAGTCCTTGGCGGCTTCTTCTGACCTGCATCCTACTAATAGTTGAAATGATTTCTGTCCAGCTATGGCTGCCTGGCCCAAGGCTTATGCCTTGTTATTAGACAAGCTGTGAGCTGAGGCTATCTAGGCAATGTCGGGTGTGTGTTGCTGTGTGTGCAGCTTGAGAACAGTTATGAGAGAGCATCAATAATCTTAAGATAAACCCTCCAAAGTGACCCAACAAAAAAAACAATGTTGGGAAATGACTAGTTTGATTACAGAACCTCTGCTCCTTACCCGTTTAGCCTAGGAACTGACTAAATGCAAAGAAGACAAGGCTTTTGAAGGACTGAATCTCTTGACGAGAAAAAGTACTTAGAGGTATAAGCCTACGGCATGCTATTTTGAAAACTTCATGGCTCATGCCTCATCAATCAACTCTTTGAACTAAGGCCAATGGCTAGGTCTACAGTGCTTACAGAAAGTATTTAGACCCCTTGACTTTTACATTTTGTTACGTTACAGCCTTATTCTAAAATGGATTAAGTTGTTTATTTCCCTCATCAGTCTACATACAACACCCCATAATGACAACGCAAAACAGGTATTTTTTTATTGGCCAGTCAGATATATTTTTCTTTGCAACTCTGCCTAGAACAACGAAGCTGCCAGTTGAGGACTTGTGAGGCATCTGTTTCTCAAACTAGACACACTAATGTACTTGTCCTCTTGCTCAGTTGTGCACCGGGGCCTCCCACTTTCTATTCTGGTTAGAGACAGTTTGAGCTGTTCTGTGAAGGGAGTAGTACACAGCGCTCTTTCAAAACGTTTCGAAAGGGGAGGGTAGCCAGGGGCGCCGGCGTCATAATGGTGATGGCCCTCCTCATGTGAACACGTTCCACTGTGTCTCATTCATTCAGTTTTCACAGTAGAAGGCTCAAATTACTTTGTAAAGACTGGGGACATCTAGTGGAAGCAATAGGAAGTGCTCAATGAACCATTGCTCACTGTGTGAATTACAGGCAAAGTGGTGAAGTTGAGTCCGCAATTCAGAATTCCACATCCTGTTACGATCGGTCTCGGGGTTTTGACTGCCATATGAGTTCTGTTATACTCACAGACACCATTCAAACAGTTTTAGAAACTTTAGGGTGTTTTCTATCCACAAGTATTAATTATATGCATATCCTAGCTTCTGAGTTTGAGTAGGAGGCCGTTTAAAATGGACACCATTTTTTTTCAAAAATCGCTGTAGCGCCCCCTATACTAGGCGACCGTCAAGAGGTTAACCTCTTACATCTAGACGTTCCGCTAGCGGAACACCTGCTCCAATATCCAATGATAGGCGTGGCGCGAATTACAAATTCCTCAAAAATACAAAAACTTAAATTTTTCAAAAATATGACTATTTCACAGCATTTTAAAGACAAGACTCTCCTTTATCTAACCACACTGTCCGATTTCAAAAAGGCTTTACAGCGAAAGCAAAACATTAGATTATGTCAGCAGAGTACCAAGCCAGAAATAATCAGACACCCATTTTTCAAGCTAGCATATAATGTCACAAAAACCCAGAAGACAGCTAAATGCAGCACTAACCTTTGATGATCTTCATCAGATGACACACCTAGGACATTATGTTATACAATACATGCATGTTTTGTTAAATCAAGTTCATATTTATATAAAAAAAACAGCTTTTTACATTAGCATGTGACGTTCAGAACTAGCTTCCGGGGAATTTGCTAACAATTTACTAAATTACTCACGATAAACGTTCACAAAAAGCATAACAATTATTTTAAGAATTATAGATACAGAAATCCTCTATGCACTCGATATGTCCGATTTTAAAATAGCTTTTTGGTGAAAGCACATTTTGCAATATTCTAAGTACATAGCCCAGCCATCACGGGCTAGCTATTTAGACACCCGGCAAGTTTAGCCTTCACCAAAATCAGATTTACTATTATAAAAGTTTGATTACCTTTTGTTGTCTTCGTCAGAATGCACTCCCAGGACTACTACTTCAATAACAAATGTTGGTTTGGTCCAAAATAATCCATCGTTATATCCGAATAGCGGCGTTTTGTTCGTTCCAAAATGGTAAATCAGGGTCGCGCGCATGGTGCAATTCGTGACAAAAAAAAATCTAAATATTCCATTACCGTACTTCGAAGCATGTCAACCGCTGTTTAAAATCAATTTTTATGCAATTTATCTCGTAAAAAAAGCAATAATATTCCGACCGGGAAACTCCTTTTCGGCAAACAGAGGATAATCACAAAGACGGGGGCGGCCAGGGCACGCGCCTCAGCCCACAGTCCCTTGATCGGCCACTTGAGAAAGGCGATAATGTGTTTCAGCCTGGGGCTGGGATGACGACATTCAGGTTTTTCCCGGGCTCTGAGCGCCCATGGAAGACGTAGGAAGTGTCACGTTAGAGCAGAGATCCTTTGTAAAAGATAGAGATGGCAAAGAAGTTCAAGAAATGGTCAGACAGGCCACTTCCTGTAAAGGAATCTCTCAGGTTTTGACCTGCCATTTGAGTTCTGTTATACTCACAGACACCATTCAAACAGTTTTAGAAACGTTGGAGTGTTTTCTATCCAAAGCCAATAATTATATGCATATTCTAGTTACTGGGCAGGAGTAGTAACCAGATTAAATCGGGTACGTTTTTTATCCAGCCGTGAAAATACTGCCCCCTAGCCATAACAGGTTAACAATTGTTTTCTTGGTGACTATGGTCCCAGCTGCCTTGAGATCATTGACAAGATCCTCCCGTGTAGTTCTGGGCTGATTCCTCACCGTTCTCATGATCATTGCAACTCCACGAGGTGAGATCTTGCATGGAGCCCCAGGCCGAGGGATATTGACAGTTCTTTTGTGTTTCTTCCATTTGCGAATGATCGCAGTTGTGTTGCACGTTGGTTCGAATTACATTATGGGAGTGAAGTCTGAGAGACTCAGAAACAACAACTTGTTGCTCTTGGAAACAGCTCAAAGCCTTGCGGGAAAAATTGTTATCTCAGGACCAATCCCATCTCCTTGCCGTTGTGGGACTGAGAGTTTTAGTCGTATGTGGTCTTTTCATCTATGGCTAATGTGTCTTTCTAAAGACATGGGCACATCATTTGTTTACAATTTTGATTGCATTTTCCAAAAACCGAGGTACTTCGTCAATGATGAATTTCATCTGGGTGAAAATGACGTCCGCCTGCTATCATTCAACATTGAAAAGGTACTTAAACAATCAAAATTATATAGGGCTAGTCGCAGTTTTGCTATAGCAAGCATTGTATCAGACTATCGTTTAACCTGTTAGGGCTAGGGGGCAGCATTGACACGGCTGGATAAAAAACATACCCGATTTAATCTGGTTACCACTCCTACTCAGTAACTAGAATATGCATATACTTATTACATATGGATAGAAAACACCCTAAATTTTCTAAAACTGTTTGAATGGTGTCTGTGAGTATAACAGAACTCAAATGGCAGGTCAAAACCTGAGAGATTCCTTTACAGGAAGTGGCCTGTCTGACCATTTCTGGAACTTCTTTGCCATCTCTATCATTTACTAAGGATCTCTGCTCTAACGTGACACTTCCCACGTCGTCCATAGGCTCTCATAGCCCGGGAAAAAAGAGAATGTCGTCATTCCAGCCCCAGGCTGAAACACATTATCGCCTTTCTCAAGTGGCCCATCAAGAGACACTAGCTTATGCGCGTGACCCCGACCGCCCCCGCCTTTGGGATTTTTTCCTCTGTTTGCCGAAAAGGAGATTCCCTGTCGGAATTTTATCGCTTTTCTACGAGAAAAATGACGTAAAAATTGATTTTAAACAGCGGTTGACATGCTTCGACGTACGGCAATGGAATACTTTGAATTTTATTGTCAGGAATTGCGCCAAGCGCGCGACACTTCTTTACTATTTCGGATAGTGTCTGGAACGCACGAACAAAACGCCGCTATTCGGATATAACGATGGATTATTTTGGACCAAACCAACATTTGTTATTGAAGTAGACGTCCTGGGTGTGCATTCTGACGAAGACAACAAAAGGTAATGACATTTTTATAATAGTAAATATGATTATGGTGAGTGCTAAACTTGCCGGGTGTCTAAATAGCGAGCCCGTGATGCCTGGGCTATGTACTTAGAATATTGCAAAATGTGCTTTCACCAAAAAGCTATTTTAAAATCGGACATATCGAGTGCATAGAGGAGGTCTGTATCTATAATTCTTAAAATAATTGTTATGCTTTTTGTGAACGTTTATCGTGAGTAATTTAGTCAAATGTTAGCGAATTCCCCGTAAGTTTGCGGGGGGTATGCTAGTTCTGAACGTCACATGCTAATGTAAAAAGCTGGTTTTTGATATAAATATGAACTTGATTGAACAAAACATGCATGTATTGTATAACATAATGTCCTAGGGTTGTCATCTGATGAAGATCATCAAAGGTGAGTGCTGCATTTAGCTGTCTTCTGGGTTTTGGTGACATTATATGCTGGCTTGAAAAATGGGTGTCTGATTATTTCTGGCTTGGTACTCTGCTGACATAATCTAATGTTTTGCTTTCGTTGTAAAGCCTTTTTGAAATCGGACAGTGTGGTTAGATTAACGAGAGTCTTATCTTTAAATGGCTGTAAAATAGTCATATGTTTGAGAAATTGAAGTAATAGGATTTTGAAGATTTTGAAAATCGCGCCACAGGCTGGCAGTGGATGTTACGTAGGTGGGACGAATTCGTCCCGCCGGTCCCATAGAGGTTAACCACGTTTTCATAAGCGTAGGGGTAATGTACTTAGTAATGTTGTCCCCATTCTCTTGGTTCACACTGGCGATTAATACTTGTGTGAACACCTCAAGTACCCCGGTTGATATCAACAATCCACATTTTTTTTTAACTGTAAGGGACTTGGGTTTTTACTTTGAATATATATATTGTCAAACTTTGATTTTGTTAAGATTTTAGTTTCTCAGGCTAGTCCTGATTTCTTTGTTTTATCTGAAACTTGGTTATTAAGGAATTCTAATGATGCAGATATTGCACTGGATGGGACAATGTCTTTAGAGCTGACAGGATGATGAGAGGAGGAGGGGCAGCTATCTATGCAAAAAATTACCTCTCCATTGCACAAACTAAATCTGTCTCCATTCCAAATCAATTTGAAGTGTTAGCCCTAAGTCTAACATTAGATAACAACTGTAAAGTTACAATTGTTGGAATACATCTCCCACCTTCTGCAATATTGCCCACCCACCTTCTGGAGCCGAGTTGGCGTTAGAAAAATGTACTAGTGTTTTCATTTCTATTGCTGATAAACACGCTCCATACACTAAGGTTAGAGTAAAGAATAGATCAAACCCATGGTTTAATTCTGACATTTCTGATGCTATTCGTAAAAGAGATGTAGCATGGGCTAGGGCTAGAGAAACTTCTAGCTCTGACTGGCTGACTTCTAGGCAGCTGAGAAACCTGTGCGTCAGACTTGTTAGAAGAACAAAATCGGATTACTATGTGACAAGTTTAAATGACTTATGGGAATCCAGCCAAATTCTGGAAATTAGTTAAAACATTAAAGAACAATATGCACTCCACACTCCCAAATCAGATAGGGCTGGATACTGGACTCATTACTGATAAGAACACCATTGCTAATGCCTTCAACAATCACTTCATTGCAGCAGGCAATCTTTTTGAGAAAATGTCAACCACACATGAAGGAAGAAAATATATATATGAAGGGATTGTCCATGAGTATGCTGATGGTCAGGGTTTCTCACTAAGCCTCTTCAGAGGAGAAAGTTATTGATTCATTGCTAGCCATAGACACTAAGAAAGCTACAGGGGCTGACAAACTTTTACCGAGGGTTGCTGGCTCGAGCTGCACCACTCATCTCTGGTGCTCTTACTCATATTTTTAACCTCACGCTGACCTCTGGGGTCATACCTAAAATTTGGAAAACTGCCTATGTGCTGCCTCTGCACAACGGTGGGGATACTGGTGACCTTGATAGTTATCGACCAATCGCTAAGCTGTCTTGTCTTGCAAAAACGTTCGAGTCATTGGTAAAATGTACAGCTGCACTCTTTCTTGTCTCTTTCTTGTCCACTTTTATGTCAGTGCTTGATTATGGTGATATTTTATATATCCATGGATCAGCATCAGTACTGAAGAAATTGGATGCAGTGTATCATGCAGTGTTGCGCTGTTACAGGTTGCTTTTTTCATTGCCTTTTGTACACTTCGGTTGGCTGGGACTCTCTGACTTTTATAAGGGCCAGACACTGGTTGACATTTGTTTATAAAGCCGTCTTACAGAAACTTCCTAATTATCTTAATTCAAAAATCCAGTGGTCAAACAGTATTTATCAGACTCAGTCACAGGACATGCTAGTACTAGAGATACCCCGGATTCACTGAGTTAGGCAAAACGGCACTTGAATATCATGCTCCACACTCATGGAATGAATTGCAAAGAGAACTCCAGTTAGATGTTTTGGTGCCTGTAAGACAATGTCTTGTCTATCTGCAGCAGACATATTGTGAGCAATATGTTTGGAACATCAAATGGCAATAAAATTGCAATATCAACATGGGGGGGATTGACACAGTTACATATTGCAATATTATTTTGGATGATATATCGATACCGGGACTCCAAATATCGAGTTGTAAAAAATAAATAACATTTTGGCAAGTAACATTAGCTAGCGCTAGTCGGCTGTCCCTGCTTCGAAAGTCTAGTAGTTTTCATCCTATAGCATGTTCTCCATCTTCTTTGTAAATAGTGAGCCAACATGTTTTTAGCACTTTTATTTCCATGACTTGATACAAAACTAATTTTCTCATGCTCTCTCATCTCTCTGCAGCAGACAGAGTGAGCAATATGTTTGGAACATCAAATCACAATACAAAAATATAGACTCAGCTTTCATTTGACACCAAATGTTATATGCTCCTATAAACTTCATGTTGGTGCTCATGGGTACTTTTAGATGGAAATGACCATATCCTGCTGTGTGCTTGAGTGTGTTCGAGTTGCTGTGGTATAGATTGTATGTGAGTTGAAACAAATATTTAGCCATTACCAAATACTTACCAGTGAATATGAGGAGAACCATGTGTCGACATATCCATGATGAGATCCCATTTGAGCCCAAAGTGTAGTAGTAGGCCATTATCGCTAATGAACTAGCCCTAATTATATATTTGTTGCTACTTGGTTACTCGCTTCAGATTGTTACACTGTTCCCAAAAATGTAACTAAACAAGCGCTCTTTGGTGTCCCAAAAACACATAAGCAGTGTCAAAAACAAAAACAACAAAAGAGATGAATATGGATTAAAAAAAGTTATTCTAGCTAACTTTAGCCAATTCCTTTCTGGTCAGACAACTGACAGTGATTGACAATCAATTACAGAGCCAACACAGATCAAGTTATCATGCTAGCTAGATGACAATGAAGAAGCAATAGCTGTCTTGGCAAAATACTTCAATCAAACGGTTAAACAAAACAGTGCGTTGAAACTGTCTGGCAAGTTAGCTAGCACAACAAATGAGCAAAATTGAATTATCGCTAACCAAAATGCTAGCTAAATATTACGCTAACGTAAGCCATCTATCTATTCATAGTCACTATTAATATATATTTACATGTGTATATATTAGTCTGAGTGGATCTCCATCTCCTAGTATGAGATGAACCTTCGTGTTAAGCATTGTGCCAGAACAAAGGAAACGACAAAGGCATTACTAGCAATAGTCAACTTTCCGGTTTAGTTAACCAGCTAGAACTCCAGCTAACCCTAACCCTTTGTGTTAGCTAGATACCGTTAGTGATCAACGCAACGTTAGGCATCGTTAACAAAGTTAGGTAGCTAGCTGCGTTAACACAATTACGTTTCATTACCAACATTGACATCGAAAATAAATGTCACCAAATATAAACTAAATAAATACAATATAACCGAAAAAATCGGTGAACTAAAAAAACTCAAACGAGCGTTGCAAGTGTCTATTCTCTCGTTTTAACGCCGAAACAACCTCTGGTCTCGCTAATGAGCTAGCTAGCCTGCCACCGTTAGCTAGCTTCCAAAGCAATGGCAGAACAGAACGAAAATATTCCTGTGGTATCCTTGAAATGTCACCACTGGCTTCTTCTAATGAAAGTGGCTAAAATGTTCTAAAGCATAAGTCCGTAATACATACTCCGGGCCTAAACTACACCCCGTGTAGCCACAACTAGCTTTACATCGGCTGAATGTTGTTACGGACAGGGTATCGTAAACACTCCTTCTTTGACGAGGTTTAACGGCGGTTGGAATCCAATACATGTTGCATTACCGCCACCTACTAGACTGGAGTACAACTCCCATATACTTTGCTTGAAAAAAATAAATAATAATAAATAAACAAATCATCTAACACTACACTCACAAAAATAAAAAATAAATAAAAAAAGTACACCACCCTACTCCACTATTTAAATATATTTAGTCCTACCTCAGGCCAACAACCTGAAAGGATGGAACACCACCACTTAACACACCCTGTAACTCTTCTGATGTCAAGTCTCGCACACCGAAATACCTCTGCAGCTGCCACCACAACCTCAATTTTCTGCAACTTACGTTCCATCCCTGCAGTACAGTTGATAACCATTGCTATAAGTGCTAAAAATCCAATCTTACTGAAATGTATGTCACTTGGGCGGCAGGTAGCCTAGTGTTTAGAGAGTTGGGACCGGTAACCAAAAGGTTGCTGGATCAAATTCCCAATCTGACAAGGTAAAAATCTGTCATTCTGAGCAAGGCAGTTAACCCACTGTTCCCTGGGCGCTGAGACGTGGATGTTGATTATGGCAGCCTCCTGCACTTCTCTGATTTAGAGTGGTTGGGTTAAAATGTGGAAGACACATATCAGTTGAAGGCATTGTTGTACAACTGACTCCCTTTCCCACTTGTTGGCCTATCCCTCTGTACTAGTACAGATCTACTACTCACACCACTCCTCTCAGGATCCTTCCTCTACTTTCTTCACTGCCTCAGCATATGACAACTTCTGCACTACTCTAACCCTGGAACCTGCCTCTCTCGCATGGGACATTTCTGATCCCCAGTCCCATGGGCACCCCTACAATTAACATATACCACTACTTTCCCCAATGCTACACATTCCTTTGTCTCATACACTTCTCACACCTAGGTTCCTCCCTCCTACACACGGCTGCCACATGCCCATAAGCTTGACACCTATAACAGGGTGATTCTGCAACTATGGGAACTTCTATGTCCTCAGGGTCAATTTGGGGGATTTTATTAAAAAATATATGTATTTATTCTTTATATGTTACGTTCACACTACAGTCACCCCATATTCTTTTTAACACCTCTCTATCAAGTATTTTAGCTACTTTTCATATGCATTTTATACCTCAATGCCATTGTTTTGCCCTTGTCCCTGACGTAGACTTTTGAACTTCTACTATGTTTTTCTATGAGAAAACATGAATAATTACACATTATGTAATGTTATCTTCTAGAGAAAGAGTCAATTAAATAAAATCTATATCAATTTTTATTGTGAGTATGCCCTTTATATTGTTATTTACACAAAATATACCTGTCCTTTGGTAGTGTCATTTCCACCACTGAGGGCAAATTCCTCATTAATACAGTTTTGTCAATAGAATGTTAACTTAGTTACCATGGAAACTTATTGTGACACTGAAGCACATGGCTGCAGAGGACAGTTGTTCCTGAAGTGATGCCCAGAAGTTGAAGAAAAATCTAGGTAAATATTGCTTGCATAGAGGATATTTGTATTGTCAGTAATTTCCAAACAGGCTACAATTTCTTTAATTTGTGGTAGAATTTACATTTTTTAAATATATTTGATGTATTTAGTGTAAACTATATGCTAGCTGTAATACCAGCCAAAGCATTACATTTACATTACATTTAAGTCATTTAGCAGACGCTCTTATCCAGAGCGACTTACAAAATGGTGCATTCACCTTATGATATCCAGTGGAACAACCACTTTACAATAGTGCATCTAAATCTTTTAAGGGGGGGGGGGGGGGGGGGGGGGGGTAGAAGGATTACTTTATCCTATCCTAGGTATTCCTTAAAGAGGTGGGGTTTCAGGTGTCTCCGGAAGGTGGTGATTGACTCCGCTGTCCTGGCGTCGTGAGGGAGCTTGTTCCACCATTGGGCTGCCAGAGCAGCAAACAGTTTTGACTGGGCTGAGCGGGAACTGTGCTTCCTCAGAGGTAGGGGGGCCAGCAGGCCAGTGGTGGATGAATGCAGTGCCCTTGTTTGGGTGTAGGGCCTGATCAGAGGCTGAAGGTATGGAGGTGCCGTTCCCTTCACAGCTCCGTAGGCAATCACCATGGTCTTGTAGCGGATGCGAGCTTCAACTGGAAGCCAGTGGAGAGAGCGGAGGAGCGGGGTGACGTGAGAGAACTTGGGAAGGTTGAACACCAGACGGGCTGCGGCGTTCTGGATGAGTTGTAGGGGTTTAATGGCACAGGCAGGGAGCCCAGCCAACAGCGAGTTGCAGTAATCCAGACGGGAGATGACAAGTGCCTGGATTAGGACCTGCGCCGCTTCCTGTGTGAGGCAGGGTCGTACTCTGCGAATGTTGTAGAGCATGAACCTACAGGATCGGGTCACCGCCTTGATGTTAGTGGAGAACGACAGGGTGTTGTCCAGGATCACGCCAAGGTTCTTAGCACTCTGGGAGGAGGACACAAGGGAGTTGTCAACCGTGATGGCGAGATCATGGAAGGGGCAGTCCTTCCCCGGGAGGAAGAGCAGCTCCGTCTTGCCGAGGTTCAGCTTGAGCTGGTGATCCGTCATCCACACTGATATGTCTGACAGACATGCAGAGATGCGATTCGCCGCCTGGTTATCAGAAGGGGGAAAGGAGAAGATTAATTGTGTGTCGTCTGCATAGCAATGATAGGAGAGACCATGTGAGGATATGACAGAGCCAAGTGACTTGGTGTATAGCGAGAATAGGAGAGGGCCTAGAACAGAGCCCTGGGGGACACCAGTGGTAAGAGCGCATGGTGCGGAGACAGATTCTCGCCACGCCACCTGGTAGGAGCGACCTGTCAGGTAGGACGCAATCCAAGCGTGGGCCGCGCCGGAGATGCCCAACTCGGAGAGGGTGGAGAGGAGGATCTGATGGTTCACAGTATCAAAGGCAGCAGATAGGTCTAGAAGGATGAGAGCAGAGGAGAGAGAGTTAGCTTTAGCAGTGCGGAGAGCCTCCGTGACACAGAGAAGAGCAGTCTCAGTTGAATGCCCAGTCTTGAAACCTGACTGATTAGGATCAAGAAGGTCATTCTGAGAGAGATAGCAGGAGAGCTGGCCAAGAAAAGAAAGAAGGGATATTAGTCTGTAGTTGTTGACATCGGAGGGATCGAGTGTAGGTTTTTTCAGAAGGGGTGCAACTCTCGCTCTCTTGAAGACGGAAGGGACGTAGCCAGCGGTCAAGGATGAGTTGATGAGCGAGGTGAGGAAGGGGAGAAGGTCTCCGGAAATGGTCTGGAGAAGAGAGGAGGGGATAGGGTCAAGTGGGCAGGTTGTTGGGCGGCCGGCCGTCACAAGACGCGAGATTTCATCTGGAGAGAGAGGGGAGAAAGAGGTCAAAGCACAGGGTAGGGCAGTGTGAGCAGGACCAGCGGTGTCGTTTGACTTAGCAAACGAGGATCGGATATCGTCAACCTTCTTTTCAAAATGGTTGACGAAGTCATCCGCAGAGAGGGAGGAGGGGGGGGAGGGGGAGGAGGATTCAGGAGGGAGGAGAAGGTAGCAAAGAGCTTCCTAGGGTTAGAGGCAGATGCTTGGAATTTAGAGTGGTAGAAAGTGGCTTTAGCAGCAGAGACAGAAGAGGAGAATGTAGAGAGGAGTGAGTGAAAGGATGCCAGGTCCGCAGGGAGGCGAGTTTTCCTCCATTTCCGCTCGGCTGCCCGGAGCCTTGTTCTGTGAGCTCGTAGTGAGTCGTCGAGCCACGGAGCAGGAGGGGAGGACCGAGCCGGCCTGGAGGATAGGGGACAGAGAAAATCAAAGGATGCAGAAAGGGAGGAGAGGAGGGTTGAGGAGGCAGAATCAGGAGATAGGTTGGAGAAGGTTTGAGCAGAGGGAAGAGATGATAGGATGGAAGAGGAGAGAGTAGCGGGAGAGAGAGAGCGAAGGTTGGGACGGCGCAATACCATCCGAGTAGGGGCAGAGTGAGAAGTGTTGGATGAGAGCAAGAGGGAAAAGGATACAAGGTAGTGGTCGGAGATTTGGAGGGGTGTTGCAATGAGATTAGTGGAAGAACAGCATCTAGTAAAGATGAGGTCAAGCGTATTGCCTGCCTTGTGAGTAGGGGGGGAAGGTGAGAGGGTGAGGTCAAAAGAGGAGAGGAGTGGAAAGAAGGAGGCAGAGAGGAATGAGTCAAAGGTAGACGTGGGGAGGTTAAAGTCACCCAGAACTGTGAGAGGTGAGCCATCCTCAGGAAAGGAACTTATCAAGGCGTCAAGCTCATTGATGAACTCTCCAAGGGAACCTGGAGGGCGATAAATGATAAGGATGTTAAGCTTGAAAGGGCTGGTAACTGTGACAGCATGGAATTCAAATGAGGAGATAGACAGATGGGTCAGGGGAGAAAGAGAGAATGTCCACTTGGGAGAGATGAGGATTCCAGTGCCACCACCCCGCTGGCTCGATGCTCTAGGGGTATGCGAGAACACGTGGGCAGACGAAGAGAGAGCAGTAGGAGTAGCAGTGTTATCTGTGGTAATCCATGTTTCCGTCAGCGCCAGGAAGTCAAGGGACTGGAGGGTAGCATAGGCTGAGATGAACTCAGCCTTGTTGGCTGCAGACCGGCAGTTCCAGAGGCTGCCGGAGACCTGGAACTCCACGTGGGTCGTGCGCGCTGGGACCACCAGGTTAGAGTGGCAGCGGCCACGCGGTGTGAAGCGTTTGTATGGCCTGTGCAGAGAGGAGAGAACAGGGATAGACAGACACATAGTTGACAAGCTACAGAAGTGTTGTTTCTTGTATTATTGTCTCCTGTGTCTTTAGAGAACTGTTTCACTTTGATATCCTTTTTCTTCTGTCCTGATTTTCTCTTTCTTTTCTTCTGTTAACTAGATATTCTTTGTTGTTCTTCGTTAGCTAGCTAGCTTCTTCCAAAAGAGTCCCTAGCAACTGCTTAGCAACTGGTAAACAATTCAGCTTGCTAAGATAACTACAATTTTATGAAAAATAGTTATTTTTCAAAAGCCTATCTTCTTTGTTTGTTGCTTGTTTTTTCTCCTATTCAGTCTTGCAGTTTTCTTTTGCTTTTTTCCGATGTACTTCACTCTAAAAACCATGTAAATTTCAATATTTGTAGGAGCTCATTTTTCAGCTGCTGCTGCTCAAATTGGAGTTCCGGAAAGCATGCTAAGCAGTCTGTCATTTTTCTCCAAAAACAGGAGAAGCGTCATTTCCATCACAGTAATTTCCATCAGAAACTTAACCGTGGTGGAAATGACAAAAATCCTTTATGTTATTACTTTTACATTTTTTTTTAAAGTTAGGCTTATTTAATATTGTTTTAAATTAATTTAATCTAGAAAATACTCCAAGGTGTGTACAATTGGAAAACTTAAGTAGCATTTTTCTTTGTTTTTAGAAGATGCCACATAAAACAGCACAGAGGTCACAGACATAGAAACAAAATAAAAAAGAATCCTAAACGATACCTAAACGAACATCTGCAAAAAGACAGGGAGAGATACTGGAAGAAAAAAGAGAAGGGAGAAGTGATATCTATCTCTGAGCTTACAAAGCAATAACAAAGAAGCAGGATATGGCAATGGAAATGCAACCAACGGAATAGAAGCTGTCTTCTATTCCGTTGGTTGCATTTCCATTGCCATCTCTTGCTTCTTTATTCTTGCTTTGTAAGCTCAGAGATAGATTAAAGAGAACAGTTGCAATGGAGAGCTACCTGTCAGGCAACACAACACCTTGTAGCCAGAACATGAGGCCATCATACCTGCCCCTAACTTACCTGCCCTGATGCACACCCTGATACCCCTTCTTCATCATCTGCAACAGGATTGAGAAGTCTAATACTTGCTGGAAGGGAAAAGGTTGGAAGAAGTAGCTCAAAAACATAGAGATCTTTGCATGACAAATGTCAAACTTGATAAAGCTTAATGGAAAATGGAAAAATACAAAAAAGGTATGATCAACTGATGAAGAAAATGGAGAGACAAGATTCCCCAAAGATAAAGACAAAACAGAAAATGAAGGGAACTCCGAAGAACTTGAGAAGAATTTTATTGTTTCAAAATGCCATCATTGCAGAGCAAAAGCAAAAGTATCAAAAAATGCGTAGTGCCAAGGATAAACAAGTGGCTTCAAAAATGCTCAGAGGCAACATCCTGAGAAAGTATGGCCTGGTCAAACCTGCAAACAGAGAATTTGGATTTTCAGCAAAAGCTTTTAGGGCAAATGAAAACAAGCCAACAATTCTTCAATACCCCAGGAAAAAGCAGTGTAAGATAACCGCCACAGAAGAGAAAATCACTATATTCTATGAACATGATGTCAACAGTAGAGCAACAACAGGGAAAAAAGAACAAAATGCAGAAGCGCTTCTTGAATGGCACAATTCAGAACCTTGATCAGGATTTTAAGAGGGAATATTCAGAGATTAAAATGTCCTACTATGAATTCTGCAAAATATGTATTTTTGGGTTGTCAAGCCAACACTCCAGGATAGGGACACATGCTTCTGCAAAACCCACACCAACCTCCAGTTCATGGTGGACAAACTACAGCATCTCAAAGTGATCAGCTGCAGCAACAATGAGAACCTTATTGAGTCTTGAAACAAAGCAAAGAGGGAAACATGGAGAGGTTCACTGTACATTTGACAGTATAAAAAAGGTGTGTGGCACACTGCATATTCTGCTGGAGAACTTCTCCACAGGATTGAAAGAGAAGAAGTTGGGGAAACACATGTACAACATTCGACAGCAATACTCCAAACTGAGAGAATTAAAAGAGAATCTGCAAAAAGAGATCATCGTGCATATTGACTTTGCAGAGAACTCAGGGGTGCAACTTTCACTGGGGAAGGGGGGGGACATGCCCCTTAAATGTTTAATAATGGTTGTTCTTCAAAATGTATGCAATAAAATACTGTTTTCATAAGTTTTTTTTAAATAGATGTAATTTCCACCACACCTTGTCATTTCCACCACACCCATATTTTTTTAGCTAAATTAGTATATTATGTATAATTTACATTGATTGATTTGTTTTAGATAGGGAAATAATATGGTTGTTATCATAATCTCACAAAAAGGTTGACTGGAAATATCTTATTTTTTTATGATAAATAAATATTTTCAGTTGTCACAAAGGCAAGTTTATGCATTCAGGCATTGTGTTTTTTTATTTGTTTATTTCACCTTTATATAACCAGGTAGGCTAGTTGAGAACAAGTTCTCATTTGCAACTGCGACCTGGCCAAGATAAAGCATAGCAATTCGACACATACAACAACACAGAGGTAAACATGGAATAAACAAAACATACAGTCAATAATACAGTAGAAAAAAAGAAAACAAAAAGTCTATATACAGTGAGTGCAAATGAGGTAAGATAAGGGAGTTAAGGCAATAAGTAGGTCATGGTGGCGAAGTAATTACAATATAGAAATTAAACACTGGAATGGTAGATGTGTAGAAGATGAATGTGCAAGTAGAGGTGCAAAGGAGCAAGATAAATAAATAAACACAGTATGGGGATAAGGTAGGTAGATAGATGGGCTGTTTACAGATGGGCTATGTACAGGTGCAGTGATCTGTGAGCTGCTCTGACAGCTGGTGCTTAAACTAGTGAGGGAGATATGAGTCTCCAGCTTCAGAGATTTTTGCAGTTCGTTCCAGTCATTGGCAGCAGAGAACTGGAAGGAAGGAGGACCAAAAGAGGAATTGCCTTTGGGGGTGGCTAGTGAGATATACCTGCTGGAGCGCGTGCTACGAGTGGGTGCTGCTATGGTGACCAGTGAGCTGAGATAAAGCGGGGCTTTACCTAGCAGAGACTTGTAGATGACCTGGAGCCAGTGGGTTTGGCGACGAGTATGAAGCGAGGGCAACCAACGAGAGCATACAGGTCACAGTGGTGGGTAGTGTATGGGGCTTTGGTGACAAAACGGATGGCACTGTGATAGACTGCATCCAATTTATTGAGTAGAGTGTTGGAGGCTATTTTATAGATGACATCGCCGAAGTTGAGGATCGGTAGTTTTGCGAGGGTGTGTTTGGCAGCATGAGTGAATGATGCTTTGTTGCGATATAGGAAGCCGATTCTAGATTTAAATTTGGATTGGAGATGCTTAATGTGAGTCTGGAAGGAGAGTTTACAGTCTAACCAGACACCTAGGTATTTGTAGTTGTCCACGTATTCTAAGTCAGAGCCGTCCAGAGTAGTGATGCTGGACGGGCGGGCAGGTGCGGGCAGTGATCGATTGAATAGCATGCGTTTAGTTTTACTTGCATTTAAGAGCAGTTGGAGGCCACGGAAGGAGAGTTCTATGGCATTGAAGCTCGTCTGGAGGTTAGTTAACACAGTGTCCAAAGAGGGGCCAGAAGTATACAGAATGGTGTCGTCTGCGTAGAGGTGGATAAGAGAACCACCAGCAGCAAGAGCTGATGTATACAGAGAAGAGAGTCGGCCCGAGAATTGAACCCTGTGGCACACCCATAAAGACTGCGAGAGGCCCTCCGATTTGACACACTGAACTCTATCAGAGAAGTAGTTGGTAAACCAGGTGAGGCAATCATTTGAGAAACCAAGGCTGTCGAGTCTGCCAATAAGAATGTGATGATTGACAGAGTCGAAAGCCTTGGCCAGGTCAATGAATACGGCTGCACAGTAATGTCTCTTATCGATGGCGGTTATGATATCGTTTAGGACCTTGAGCGTGGCTGAGGTGCACCCATGACCAACTCTGAAACCAGATTGCATAGCGGAGAAGGTACGGTGGGATTCGAAATGGTCGGTAATCTGTTTGTTAACTTGGCATTCGAAGACCTTAGAAAGACTGGGTAGGATAGATATAGGTCTGTAGCAGTTTGGGTCTAGACTGTCACCTCCTTTGAAGAGAGGGATGACCGCGGCAGCTTTCCAATCTTTGGGAATCTCAGACGATACGAAAGAGAGGTTGAACAGGCTAGAAATAGGGGTTGCAACAATTTCGGCAGATAATTTTAGAAAGATAGGGTTCAGATTGTCTAGCTCGACTGATTTGTAGGGGTCCATATTTTGCAGCTTTTTCAGAACATCAGCTATCTGGATTTGGGTGAAGAAGAAATGGTGGGGGCTTGGGCGGGTTGCTGTGGAGGGTGCCGGGCAGTTGACCGGGGTAGGGGTAGCCAGGTGGAAAGCATGGCCAGCTGTAGAGAAATGCTTATTGAAATTCTCAATTATAGTGGGTTTATCAGTGGTAACAGTGTTTCCTAGCCTCAGAGCAGTTGACAGCTGGGAGGAGGTTCTCTTATTCTCCATGGACTTTAGTGTCCCAGAACTTTTTTGAGTTTGTTCTACAGGATGCAAATTTCTGTTTGAAAAAGCTAGCCTTAGCTTTCCTAACAGCCTGTGTATATTTGTTCCTAACTTCTGTCGTGTCTTTGGGCACCATTAAACTGAAGACATGTTTATCAAAATAACTCCCTGTTATTATTATTACACGATTAAACTGATTAATCGTGTAACTGTAATTAACTAGGAGATTGGGGCACCAAGGAAAATATTCAGATTACAAAGTTATCATTTTCCTAATATAACTTTCCTATATTATAACATTATATATTATATTATAGTATAGTATAGGCCGATTATCTTCTGGTTTAAATGGTGTATTTTACCTCACGTCCTTCTCATTCCAAACGTCGAAAATTGTTGTATCTGCACGAACCCAGTCTTTACTAAATCATCCATACATCAATTGTCTTAAAATCATTTATTTACTAAACTAAGTAATTCACAGAAAGCATACAAAACAGTTGGTATCGTTACAAAGAATTGGTAGAGAAATGTGCCTTAGTGGGCTAAACCGGCATGGCAGCGTTACTGTATTTTACAAAGGGTCATAAAGGGCAGCTGAGGAGGCACACAGAGTTCATTAATATTAACAATTGATATGCTAAACCTTTGCACATGAATGCTCACTCATTCGGGAACAATTGCAATCAATATATATTTACGCTCAGTGTGTGTCGGGATCCTTGTTGGAGAGTTCTGTTGGAGAGTTTTGTCCGCGTTCTCTCTCTCTCTCTCTCTCTCGGTTAGAATGGATCTTTCAAAGTGACATTCATTAAATCATTGTATACAACCATTTAGATGCAAGTCCCATAGCTGAGGCTATTATATAAACCTTAGTATGGTAATATGGTACTATTGTCTCCAATGGGTATCACAAAATTGTACCAAGTGGACCAGTTCATAGCTGGATTCTTCACCGATCTTTTATACCTTCTCCAGAACATAAATGTCGTTCGGTTCCCCAATTCTGTGAGTTGGAAGAATTTCCTTTGTCTCTCTATGAAACCCCTCTGTCTCAACTGGGCCACGCGGCAGGACATTCTCCTTTAGAATTTTACGACCGCCTTCACAGGGCCTGGGTAGGGAGAGGTAGGTAGGGGGATGGTGCAAGGGGGAGGGGGTCAACTGTGTTCTCTGTACCCAGAGAGAGGGCAACGTCATGACACTTCCCTGAAATGTTGCATATCACGGGGGCTATTTGATGCTAATGCAGAATTCCACAGGATGTTTTTTGTGCTGGTCAAGGGCAGACAGGTCTGGAGTGAACCAAGCACTATATCTATTCCTGGTTCTACATTTTTTGAATGGAGCATGCTTATTTAAGTTGGTGAGGAAGGCACTTTTAAAGAATAACCAGGCATCCTCTACTGACGGGATGAGGTCAATATCATTCCAGGATACCCCGGCCAGGTGGATTAGAAAGGCCTGCTCGCAGAAGTGTTTTAGGGAGCGTTTGACAGTGATGAGGGGTGGTCGTTTGATCGCAGACCCATTACGGATGCAGGCAATGAGGCAGTGATCGCTGAGATCTAGATTGAAAACAGCAGAGGTGTATTTGGAGGGCGAGTTAGTTAGGATGATATCTATGAGGGTGCCCGTGTTTACGGATTTGGGGTTGAACATGGTAGGTTCATTGATAATTTGGATGGCGCAATTCGTGACAAAAAAATTCTAAATATTCCATTACCGTACTTCGAAGCATGTCAACCGCTGTTTAAAATCAATTTTTATGCAATTTATCTCGTAAAAAAGCGATAATATTCCGACCGGGAATCTCCTTTTCGGCAAACAGAGGAAAAATCACAAAGACAGGGGCGGCCAGTGCACGCGCCTAAGCCCACAGTCCCTTGATCGGCCACTTGAGAAAGGCGATAATGTGTTTCAGCCATCGATTGCATAAAGGAGTTCTGTATCTATAATTCTTAACCTGTTAGGGCTAGGGGGCAGTATTGACACGGCTGGATAAAAAACGTACCCGATTTAATCTGGTTACTACTCGTGAACGGTAACTAGAATATGCATATAATTATTGGCTTTGGATAGAAAACACCCTAAAGTTTCTAAAACTGTTTGAATGGTGTCTGTGAGTATAACAGAACTCATATGGCAGGCAAAAACCTAAGAAGATTTCATGCAGGAAGTGGCCTGTCTGACAAGGTGTCGTTCTTCTTGTCTCTGTTTATTGAAGAGTGAGGATCTTAGCTGTACCGTGACACTTCCTACGGCTTCCATAGGCTCTCAGAAGGCGGCAAAATGCTGAATCGTGGCTTTGCAGGCTCTGGCTGAAACAAAGTAGCGCGTTTGGGTAGTGGCTGGTTACAGTACTGTGAGACTCAGGCTCGTGCCCGCGTCGACCGAAAGCTTTGTTTTCTTTCCTCTGTTTAGCTAAATGGAGATTCCCGTTCGGAATATTATCGCTTTTTTAAGAGAAAAATGGCATAAAAATGGATTTTAAACAGCGGTTGACATGCTTCGAAGTACGGTAATGGAATATTTAGATTTTTTTTGTCACGAATTGCGCCATGCGCACGACCCTGATTTACCATTTCGGATAGTTTCTGGAACGCACGAACAAAACGCCGCTATTCGGATATAACGATGGATTATTTTGGACCAAACCAACATTTGTTATTGAAGTAGCAGTCCTGGGAGTGCATTCTGACGAAGACAACAAAAGGTAATCAAACTTTTGTAATAGTAAATCTGATATTGGTGAGTGCTAAACTTGCCGGGTGTCTAAATAGCTAGCCCGTGATGGCTGGGCTATGTACTTAGAATATTGCAAAATGTGCTTTCACCAAAAAGCTATTTTAAAATTGGACATATCGAGTGCATAGAGGAGTTCTGTATCTATAATTCTTAAAATAATTGTTATGCTTTTTGTGAACGTTTATCGTGAGTAATTTAGTAAATTGTTAGTAAATTCCCCGGAAGTTTGCTAGTTCTGAACGTCACATGCCAATGTAAAAAGCTGGTTTTTGATATAAATATGAACTTGATTGAACAAAACATGCATGTATTGTATAACATAATGTCCTAGGTGTGTCATCTGATGAAGATCATCAAAGGTTAGTGCTGCATTTAGCTGTCTTCTGGGTTTTTGTGACATTATATGCTAGCTTGAAAAATGGGTGTCTGATTATTTCTGGCTTGGTACTCTGCTGACATAATCTAATGTTTTGCTTTCGTTGTAAAGCCTTTTTGAAATCGGACAGTGTGGTTAGATTAACGAGAGTCTTGTCTTTAAATAGCTGTAAAATAGTCATATGTTTGAGAAATTGAAGTAATAGGATTTTTAAGGTATTTGAAAATCGCGCCACAGGATTCAACTGGCTGTTACGTAGGTGGGACGAATTCGTCCCGCCTGCCCCATAGAGGTTAACTAACCTCCAGACGAGCTTCAATGCCATACAACTCTCCTTCCGTGGCCTCCAACTGCTCTTAAATGCAGGCAAAACTAAATGCATGCTATTCAATCGATCACTGCCCACACCTGCTCGCCCGTTTAGCATCACTACTCTGGACGGCTCTGACTTAGAATACGTGGACAACTACAAATACCTGGGTGTCTGGTTAGACTGTAAACTCTCCTTCCAGACTCACATTAAGCATCTCCAATCCAAAATTAAATCTAGAATCGGCTTCCTATATCGCAACAAAGCATCCTTCACTCATGCAGCCAAACACACCCTCGTAAAACTGACCATCCTACCGATCCTCAACTTCGGTGATGTCATCTACAAATAGCCTCCAACACTCTACTCAACAAACTGGATGCAGTCTATCACATTGCCATCCGTTTTGTCACCAAAGCCCCATACACTACCCACCATTGCGACCTGTACGCTCTTGTTGGTTGGCCTTCGCTTCATACTCGTCGTCAAACCCACTGGCTACAGGTTATCCACAAGTCTCTGCTAGGTAAAGCCCCACCTTATCTCAGCTTACTGGTCACCATAGCAGCACCCACTCGTAGCATGCACTCCAGCAGGTATATCTCACTGGTCACCCCAAAGCCAATTCCTCCTTTGGCCGCCTTTCCTTCCAGTTCTTTGCTGCCAATGACTGGAACGAACTGCAAAAATCTCTGAAGCTGGAGACTCATATCTCCCTCACTAGCTTTAAGCACCATCTGTCAGAGCAGCTCACAGGTCACTGCTCTTGAACATAGCCCATCTGTAAACAGCCCATCCATCTATCTACCTACCTTATCCCCATACTGTGTTTATTTATTTATCTTGCTCCTTTACACCCCAGTATCTCTACTTGCACATTCATCTTCTGTACATCTACCATTCCAGTGTTTAATTGCTATATTGTAATTACTTCGCCACTATGGCCTATTTATTACTTTATTAGCTTACCTCTTTTGCACTCACTGTATATAGACGTTTTGTTTTCTTTTGTTCTACTGTATTATTGACCTTATGTTTTGTTTATTCCATGTGTAACTCTGTGTCGTATGTGTCAAATTGCTACGCTTTATCTTGGCCAGGTCGCAGTTGCAAATGAGAACTTGTTCTCAACTAGCCTACCTGGTTAAATAAAGGTGAAAAAATTAAATACTTGTATGAGATCTATGGATCATCATAAACTGCTACATATAGATAGTTAAGTGTATATCTACTTAGTTTACAACAAAACATATTTTTTTTATATCTCTTAATCTGAATGCAATGCACATGAGTCCTATTCAGATAGAGATCTGCTGGCGATTGTTTAGCTAACGGTGTGTACCAATACCCATACAAAAACAACACACCACTACAGGACATTTCCTTAATCCCACCTGGCCTATCAGAGGTCAAGATAGAAACTTCTTGTGTAGCTCCAAGGGCTATGGGTTTATTTTGGTTTCAGGGATTAGTGCCAATGGACCAAGACCCTGGGCTCGGAGTCTAGTCCCAGATCAACAGTGCATTTGGTCTAATGGCCAACACCACAATAACATGATACTATCTGTGCTATTAAGTATAGTAAGCCTGCCTATACTAGGGTTAGTCCAGATCAGTCTTTCCTGACCTGTCGTGGCATATATGCATTGCTCACCAACTATGTTCCTGGAGAGCCACAGGGCAAGCAGGCTTCTGTCCCAGCTAACACTATGAGGACTAATACACTGGAGGGTTTGTAAGTGTTGGGCTTGACTCCACTGCTTAACACACAGCTCCACATTGTTAAATAGTGTTTCATGTCCTGTTGCAGGTAGGCATGCTATATAATTACTCGACATAGCTACAGGTATAAGAAGTATAAGAGCAGATATGGTAAGAAAACTAGGCCTACTTATTATAGGCAGGGTTGGATGATGACCACTAAGTACCAGCAGGGCAGGTCATAAGTTACCTTGGCTTTAAGGTTGAGGGAAATATCTGGACTTGCATTGTCATTGTAAGTTAAGACTGATTCCTCAGTGTGTGCTAGCATTAATAACTACATTAAAACCTGAAATGTTTAATTGTAAATATGTTTCATGATATATCTGATCAATTACGTACAGTGGCAAGAAAAAGTATGTGAACCCTTTGGAATTACCTGGATTTCTGCATAAATTGGTCATAAAATGTGATCTGATCTTCATCGAAGTCACAACAATAGACATATACAGTCTGCTTAATGTATAACACACAAACAATTAGACGTTTTCATGTCTTTATTGAACACACCATGTAAACATTCACAGTGTGGGGTGGAAATTGTATGTGAACCCTTGGATTTATAACTGGTTGACCCTCCTTTGGCAGCAATAACCTCAACCAAACGTTTTCTGTAGTTGCAGATCAGAGCTGCACAACAGTCAGGAGGAATTTTGGACAATTCCTCTTTACAAAACTGTTTCAGATTAGCAAAATTCTTGGGAAGTCTGTTGTGAACCGCTCTCAAGGTCATGCCACAGCATCCCAAATCGGGTTTAGGTCAGGACTCTGACTGGGCCACTCCAGAAGGCGTATTTTCTTCTGTTGAAGCCATTCTTTTGTTAATTTACTTCTGTGTTTTGGGTTGTTGTCCTGTTGCATCACCCAACTTCTGTTGAGCTTCAATTTGGAGGACAGAGAGGTTTACAATCTCCTGTAAAATGTCTTGATAAACTTTGGAATTCATTTTTTCGTCGATGATAGCAAGCTGTCCAGGCCCTTAGGCAACAATGCAGCCCCAAACCATGGCTTCTTCCATGGTGTCCTCCCATGAACACCATTCTTGTATAGAGATGTTAGCATGTTCCAGAGATTTCTGTAAGTCTTTAGCTGACACACCAGGATTCTTCTTAAAACCAGTCAGGGACAGACGATCCGCTAGCGGAATGCCTCACCAATATCCAACGGTAGAGCGTGGCGCGAAATACAAATACCTCAAAAATGCTATAACTTCAATTTCTCAAACATATGACTATTTTACACCATTTTAAAGACAAGACTCTCATTAATCTAACCACACTGTCCGATTTCAAAAAGGCTTTACAGCGAAAGCAAAACATTAGATTATGTCAGGAGAGTACCCTGCCAAAAATAATCGCAGTCATTTTCTAAGCAAGCATATATGTCACAAAAACCAAAACCGCAGCTAAATGCAGCACTAACCTTTGATGATCTTCATCAGATGACACTCCTAGGACATTATGTTATACAATACATGCATGTTTTGTTCAATCAAGTTCATATTTGTATCAAAAAACAGCTTTTTACATTAGCATGTGATGTTCAGAACTAGCATACCCACCGCAAACCTCCGGTGAATTTACTAAATTACTCACGATAAACGTTCACAAAATACATAACAATTATTTTAAGAATTATAGATACAGAACTCCTTTATGCAATCGCTATGTCCGATTTTAAAATAGCACATTTTGCAATATTGTGAGTACATAGCCCGGCCTTCATGGCTAGCTAATTTGACACGCACCAAGTTTGGCCCTCACCAAACTCAGAATTACTATAAGAAAAATTGGATTACCTTTGCTGTTCTTCGTCAGAATGCACTCGCAGGACTTCTACTTCAACAACAAATGTTGTTTTGGTTCCAAATAATCCATAGTTATCCTCTTGAGCATCTGATCCCGTTAGCGGGATCAAAATCCAGCGAAAAATCATATCGCCAATTAGCATTAAAAAATTATCATAATTTTTTACAAAAATTAAAAATATTTTTTTTTTTTTTTTATAGATACACCTCTCCTGAATCGACCCACGTCGTCCGATTTCAAAAAGGTTTTACAGGAAAAGCAAATCATTAGATTATATTAGATGAGTCCATCGTAAAAAGCAGCTTCATAGCCATTTTCCGACCAACCACTTCCATCACATATTATCAATAAACAGCTAAATGTAGCACTAACCTTTTACAAACTTCATCAGATGGCACCCCTAGGACATCATGTTATACAATGCATGCATTCTTTTGTTCAATAAAGGTCATATTTATATATAAAAACAGCATTTTACATCTCTGTCTGACGTTGACTACCTAATTTCCCCTCAAAAGCGTCCCGGTAAACAATGCTACGTTTCAATAAATTGCTATACTATAACGATTTTTTAAATGTATATTGTCAATCTAACATTTATAGATGAATATCTCTTGAGAACACCCGTCATACCAGATTTTAAATTAACTTTACTGGGTAATCACACTTTGCGATAAAAGGAGATGCGATACTCAGAAAATCAGCTAATATACAGTGCTCGGCGCCATCTTGGATGCAACAGTATGAACCATATCATCTTCAATAATATTGTCAATAATCGCCTACCTTTAGTTGTCTTCATCAGAAAGCATCCCAGGTCCACAACAGATGTATTTTCGGTCAAAAAGTCCATACTTCACGTTCCATTAGCCTGATGTTGGTAGCGCGTCCTATGGCTCTCTCCAAACGCAGCTCTGCACTTCATACTGAAAGCAATCCTCGCGCATGTAGGTTCGTTCAAACATGTCAAACGTTGTATAAAATAAATGTTCAGGGCCACTAACACCAAGAGAGCCAATAAGATTCGAGGGGGATGCATTCATTGCCTTTAAAACCGTTTCCAAAGGTGGGGGCAGACATGGCCGCCGGCGTCATAATGGTGATGGCCCATCCCCTGTGACCAATTTCAAACTCCTGTCATTCACTGAGTTTTGACTCTATAAGGCTCAAACCACTGTGAAAGGACTGGCGACATCTAGTGGAAGCAATAGGAAGTGCCAAAATATTCCTAAACCCCTGTGTTTTGCAATGGGATAGGTTAGAACTCAATACAACACATCAGGTATCCACTTCCTGTCAGAAAATGTCTCAGGGTTTTGCCTGCCAAATGAGTTCTGTTATACTCACAGACACCATTCAAACAGTTTTAGAAACTTTAGAGTGTTTTCTATCCATATATAATAAGTATATGCATGCCCTATCTTCTGAGTTTGATTAGTAGGCCGTTGAAAATGGGAACGATTTTTTTTCAAAATGCGCTGTGGCGCCCCCTATCCTAGGGTATCCTCAAGAGGTTAAATTCAAATAGCTCCGTTTTGTTCGTGTGTTCAAGTCACTATCCGAAGGGTGACGCGCGAGCGCATTTCGTGACAAAGAATTTCAAAATATTCCATTACTGTACTTCGAAGTATGTCAAACGCTGTTTAAAATCAATTTTTATGCTATTTTTCTCATAAAATAGCGATAATATTCCAACCGGGCGAAGTTGTATTCATTCAAAGACTGAAAGAAAAAAATGGAGTCGTCTCGTGGACGCGCATCTCCAGTGTCACTGTTCTCAGCCTGACCACTCACAAAAACTCCTGCTGTTTTTCGCCCAGAGACTGCAGAGACGTCATTCCACTTTCTGGCGCCTTCTGAGAGCCAATGGAAGCCTTAGAAAATTTCACGTTACAGCAGAGATGCTGTATTTTTGATAGAGATGCCACAGAAGGAGAACAAATTGTCAGACAGGGCACTTCCTGTATGGAATCTTCTCAGGTTTTGGCCTGCCATATGATTTATTTTATACTCACAGACACCATTCAAACAGTTTTAGAAACTTTAGAGTGTTTTTTATCCAAATCTACTAATTATATGCATATTCTAGTTTCTGGGTAGGAGTAGTAACCAGATTAAATCGGGTAAATTTTTTATCCGGCCGTGAAAATACTGCCCCCTATCCCAAACAGGTTTTAATCTCACTTAGCATTCTGCGCTGTGCTCTTGCAGTCATCTTTGCAGGACGGCCACTCCTTGCAGTCATCGTTGCAGGACGACCAGTCATAGGCAGAGTAGCAACAGTACTGAACTTTCTACATTTATAGACAAGTTGTCTTACCATGGACTGATGAACAGCAAGGCTTTTTGAGATACCTGTGAGCGGACCAAGTCATTTTGTGTCACTCTACCACATCCCGGGTGACACGGGGCCAATAGAATCTCTGCATGATTCTGTCGATAGTCTTGTCCCGTGCCAGGTGTCCTCCTAGGACGTGGGAATGGGCTAACTATAGGACTGTATCCCTGTATGTTCTAGGCACCATTAGTAATTCCTGGATTTCCCCCTTCGTTGCACGACCCAATATAAGAGGGGGCCTGATTGCATAAGCCTGATTGCATAGTAAGGAAGAGTAAGGAAGAGGGGGCTCACCTGATCCGTCGACGTTCCTCCCGTCGATCACCTTCACCTTCCTCATGGCCTCCCTTAGGTCTGGGTCTCTATGCTGCGAGGTGCCGAACTGTCCCTTTAATTCCTGGGGCAGGTCGACCTCGGTAGAGTGGTGTGAAGGTTGTTCCCCATCCCCTCCAGGGGTGACCGAGGAGAATCCCTTCCAGGTTCCCTACTCGGATGGGGCTTCAAATATATATCTCTTAGCGCCTGGTTGCTCCTTCCTTCCTGCGTCGTGTATAACCCTTCGCAGGTGTCTTCATCGGTGGTTTCCTGGAATATCTGTCGTAAACGTTGGGTCTCTATTTCTTCCTCTGCTCCAGAGGACAAGGACGAGGCTACGTCTCCTTGTAGGACTACTACCTTGGGCTTGGATTTTTTTGTTCCTTCTTTCCTGTCCCCCTTCTTCCCATGCATAACGTCATCTGCCGCAGCTCTTTATATAGAGGACAGTCTCTCCCGATCAATAATGGCACCTTCAGCTGGGGTACTTTCCCTGCCCTGACTGTACACCTTCCTTTCGGAGTGAGAATAGACAGATTCACGGTGGGGTAATAGTGGGTGTCTCCATGGATACAGGACACGGCTACTTTGTCTGGTAGCAGTGTTGCTGAGGTCACCATCCGCTCCTCTACTAACGTAACCCTACTTCCCGAGTCGAGAATGGCTACCACATCTTGTCCTTCTACTCGAACCGGACTCTCTGGGGCTGGGGCTATTTCTGCTAACCAACAGTGTTGATCCTGCCCTCTCGAACCGGGATACGTGGGGATGGGCAGCGATGACTCCGTGACCATGGACTCGTCCTAGCTAGGACATTGTGAAGCATAATGGTCTGGAGAAACCGACCAGACCATATATACCATTTATAACACTGACCCTGCTGTGTGGGGGATGACTTCTCCCACCTCCGGAGGTGGCGGACGTGCCGGGGCGAGTCGTGGTACGGGATTTGCAGAATCCTTCCGTTCCTTCTTGTCGCTTTTTAACAACTCCCCTGTAGATCGGTATGTTTCCGCCACCTGGGCTATGTCGTTGGCAGACAAAGGGTTGGTTTGACCCACAACCCTTTTTAAGTCACTGGGTAATTCCCTCAATATCTTGTCCACAACGAGGGTCTCTATTACATGTCCTACTCCCTTTCCGGGTTCCAGCCACTGTTTCATCAGTCGTATTTGAGCGAAGATCTGGGCACGGACGGGTTGGTCAGCCATATAGGTCCACTGATGGAACTTTACAGCTCTATCTCTGGCAGTCAGCTGGTACCGGGACAAGATCTCGGTTTTTAGTCGCCCATAGTCCGCAGCTTCACGGGAATCCAGGTCAAAATAGGCTTCCTGGGCCACCCCGGTCAAAAGAGGGGCTAATGCGCTCGCCCATTCTGTGGGCGGCCACTCTTCCAAGGTGGCCGTCCTTTCGAAGGTCATGAGGAAGGCCTCGATATCATCCTCCTTGGAGAGACGAGGTAAGATGGCGTGAGCAGCCGCTCTAGGCTTCACTCTAGGTTCTTCTCGCCCACTCAGCTGTCGTTGCAGGAGTTCTATGGTTGTCTGCTGTGCCGTGATCAACTGTTGTAGTAGGGCGTTGTCCATCGTTCTTGAATGGTTCCTCTGTGTCTACTGGAAGAATCTTGATTTACTCACTGATCCTTGTGTCACTCATCCACCTAGTGCCCGCATTCTCCACCAATGTGAGCGGACCAAGTCATTTGGTGTCACTCTAAAGCGGAAAGGTGGAATAAACGAGTCAAGAGTAGGTTTTCTTGATTCAACACAGTTCTCTATTGAGGGATTTCTGACAATACAAACACTCCAACACAGTCAATGAGAATCTCCAAAGGAACAACATACATCTTCTTCTTTAGATGACACAGGATCACATTACGATTATCTTTAAACTATAACAACAATCAGATATTCGTCACCGTCTTAATGGATCTTCTTGGATAGCACCTCTCTCTCCGTAGCCATTCTCCAGAGATAGTTTATCTTCCCCCCCTTTCTTGCTGGTTCCATCCTCTCTCTTGTAAGGGAAAGATAATATGTCATTAGTACCGTCAGCTGTGCTTAATTGCCTCTGGTTACCTTGTCTCACATGCCTTGTTGGGCTACTATCCGTGAGCCCAGCCTGCCCTCTGGTGATCCTTCCACATACCTTTGTAACCCTTTCCAGCTTTATTCAAGTCAACAATTCTTCTGAGGTCTCTTTTGTTCGAGGCATGGTTCACATCAGGCAATGCTTCTTATGAATAGCAAACTCTTATTTTGTGAGTGTTTTTTATAGGGCAGGGCAGCTCTAACCAACATCTCAAATCTCGTCTCATTAATTGGACACCAGGTTATGTAACTCCTGACTCCAATTAGCTTTTGGAGAGGTCATTAGCCTAGGGGTTCAAATATTTTTTCCAACCTACACTGTGAAATGTTTAAATTATGTATTCAATATAGATGTGCGTAATTTGTGTGTTATTAGTTGAAGCACACTGTGTTTGTCTATTGTGACTTAGATGAAGATCAGATCAAATCTGATGACCAATTTATGCAGAAATCCAGGTAATTCCAAAGGGTTTGCATACTTTCTCTTGCCACTTCATGTATCTAATAATATTTCTCTCTCTATGAAATAGTTCAGGAGCCAAGTAGAGAGGAGGGCCATTGAGATGAGGGCCCTGGAGAGAAATACAGTTGAAGTCAGATGTTTAAATACACCTTAGCCAAATACTTTTAAACTCAGTTTTTCACAATTCCTGACATTTAATCCTAGTTAACACTCCCTGTCTTAGGTCAATTGGAATCACCACTTTATTTTAAGAATGTGAAATGTCAGAATAATAGTAGACAGAATGATTTATTTCAGCTTTTGTTTCTTTCATCACATTCCCAGTGGGTCAGAAGTTTACATACACTCAATTAGTATTTGGTAGCATTTCCTTTAAATTGTTTAACTTGGGTCAAACGTTTCAGGTAGCCTTCCACAAGCTTCACACAATAAGTTGGGTGAATTTTGGCCCATACCTCGTGACAGAGCTGGTGTAACTGAGTCAGGTTTGTAGGCCTCCTTGCTCGCACGCACTTTTTCAGTTCTGCCCACACATTTTCTATATGATTGAGGTCAGAGCTTTGTGATGGCCACTCCAATACCTTGACTTTGTTGTCCTTAGGCCATTTTGCCACAGCTTTGAAAGTATGATTGGGGTCAACGTCCATTTGGAAGACCCATTTGCGACCAAGCTTTAACTTCCTGACTGATGTCTTGAGATGTTGCTTCAATATATCCACATCATTTTAATTCCTCATGATGCCATCTATTTTGTGAATTGCACCAGTCCCTCCTGCAGCAAAGCACCCACACAACATGATGCTTCAACCCGTGCTTCACGGTTGGGAGGGTGTTCTTCAGCTTGCAAGCCTCCCCCTTTTTCCTCCAAAGAAAACGATGGTCATTATGGCCAAACAGTTCTATTTTTGTTTCATCAGACCATAGGACATTTGTCCAAATAGTACGGTCTTTGTCCCCATGTGCAGTTGCACACCGTAGTCTGGCTTTTGTATGGCGGTTTTGGAGCAGTGGCTTCTAGCTTGCTGAGCGGCCTTTCAGGTTATGTCGATATAGGACTCGTTTTACTGTGGATATAGATTCCTTTGTACCCATTTCCTCCAGCATCTTCAGAAGGCCCTTTGCTGTTGTTCTGGGATTGATTTGCACTTTCCGCACCAAAGCATGTTCATCTCTAGGAGACAGAACTCGTCTCCTTCCTGAGCGGTATGACGGCTCTGTGGTCCCATGATGTTTATACTTGCATACTATTGTTTGTACAGATAAACGTGGTACCTTCAGACATTTGGAAATTGCTCCCAAGGATGAACCAGACTTGTGAAGGTCTACAATGTTTTTTTCTGAGTTCTTGGCTGATTTCTTTTGATTTTCCCATGATGTCAAACAAAGACGCACTGAGTTTGAAGGTGGGCCTTGAAATACATCCACCGGTAGACCTCCAATTGACTCAAATTATGTCAATTAGCCTATCAGAAGCTTCTAATGCCATGACATCATTTTTTGGGAATTTTCCAAGCTGTTTAAAGGCACAGTCAACTTAGTGTATGTAAACTTCTGACCCACTGGAATTGTGATACAATGAATTATAAGTGAAATAATCTGTCTGTAAACAATTGTTGGAAAAATTACTTGTGTCATGCACAAAGTAGATGTCCTAACCAACTGCCAAAACTGTAGTTTGTTAACGAGAAATTTGTGGAGTGGTTGAAAAATGAGTTTAAATGACTCCAACCTAAGTGTATGTAAACTTCCGACCTCAACTGTATCTATATTATGAACAATTTCACCAATCTGAAATGGTGGTAGCATCTTACAATATGCAATTAAATCTCCACTTCAAATTCAAAGCACACTGCACAACACAGCCTGATAGTAGCCTTCACAATGGGCGATTTCACATGCCGAATGTTTACACTTGAGCTCCTTCCTTCTATCCTTTCCTTATGTGTGTACGGTAGCTGTAAATACATTGGGAGAAGATAAAGGCCATTCTCTTAGAAGCATGTCAAAGGTTGTTTAAAATCAATCTTTATGGTATTTTTAATGTAAAATAATATTCCAACCGGACAATAGCATATTCATTCAAGAAGAAAAAGAAGGAACGGCGTGCTCGCATAACCGCGCATATCCAATACCTTTGTTGCCAGGCAGACCACTCAGTAACTGAGCTCCTATTATCTTTCCAGTGACAGGAAAATGCTCAAACCACTTTCTGAAGGATTTAGACAGCCAATGGAAGCCTTGGGAAGTGCAACGTCACCCCACAGACACTGTAGCTTCGATAGAGAATCAAAAGAAGAACTACAATTCTCAGACTTTCCACTTCCTGCTTGGATTGTTCTCAGGTTTTTGCCTGCCATATCAAATCAAATCAAATTTATTTTTATATAGCCCTTCGTACATCAGCTGATATTCTCAAAGTGCTGTACAGAAACCCAGCCTAAAACCCCAAACAGCAAGCAAAGCATGTGAAAGAAGCACGGTGGCTAGGAAAAACTCCCTAGGAAAAACTCCCTAGAAAGGCCAAAAACCTAGGAAGAAACCTAGAGAGGAACCAGGCTATGAGGGGTGGCCAGTCCTCTTCTGGCTGTGCAGGGTGGATATTAAAACAGAACATGGTCAAAATGTTAAAATGTTAAAATGTTCATAAATGACCAGCATGGTCAAATAATAATAATCATAGTAGTTGTCGAGGGTGCAACAAGCACGTCCGGTGAACAGGTCAGGGTTCCATAGCCGCAGGCAGAACAGTTGAAACTGGAGCAGCAGCACGGCCAGGTGGACTGGGGACAGCAAGGAGTCATCATACCAGGTAGTCCTGAGGCATGGTCCTAGGGCTCAGGTCCTCCGAGAGAAAGACAGAAAGAGAGAAAGAGAGAATTAGAGAGAGCATATTTAAATACACACAGGACACCGGATAAGACAAGAGAAATACTCCAGATGTAACAGACTGACCCTAGCCCCCCGACACATAAACTACTGCAGCATAAATACTGGAGGCTGAGACAGGAGGGATCAGAAGACACTGTGGCCCCATCCGATGATACCCCCGGACAGGGCCAAACAGGCAGGATATAACCCCACCCACTTTGCCAAAGCACAGCCCCCACACCACTAGAGGGATGTCTCCAACCACCAACTTACCGTCCTAAGACAAGGCCGAGTATAGCCCACAACGATCTCCGCCATGGCACAACCCAAGGGGGGGGGGGGGGGGGGGCGCCAACCCAGACAGGAAGACCACGTCAGTGACTCAACCCACTCAAGTGACGCACCCCTCCCATGGACGGCATGGAAGAACACCAGTAGGCCAGTGACTCAGCCTCTGTAAAAGGGTTAGAGGCAGAGAATCCCAGTGGAAAGAGGGGAACCGGCAAGGCAGAGACAGCAAGGGCGGTTCGTTGCTCCAGCCTTTCCGTTCACCTTCACACTCCTGGGCCAGACTATACTTAATCATAGGACCTACTGAAGAGATAAGTCTTCAGTAAAGACTTAAAGGTTGAGACTGAGTCTGCGTCTCTCACATTGGTAGGCAGACCATTCCATAAAAATGGAGCTCTATAGGAGAAAGCCCTACCTCCAGCCGTTTGCTTAGAAATTCTAGGGACAATTAGGAGGCCTGCGTCTTGTGACCGTAGCGTACGTGTAGGTATGTACGGCAGGACCAAATCGGAAAGATAGGTAGGAGCAAGCCCATGTAATGCTTTGTAGGTTAGCAGTAAAACCTTGAAATCAGCCCTTGCCTTAACAGGAAGCCAGTGTAGGGAGGCTAACACTGGAGTAATATGATCAAATTTTTTGGTTCTAGTCAGGATTCTAGCAGCCGTATTTAGCACTAACTGAAGTTTATTTAGTGCTTTATCCGGGTAGCCGGAAAGTAGAGCATTGCAGTAGTCCAGCCTAGAAGTAACAAAAGCATGGATTAATTTTTCTGCGTCATTTTTGGACAGAACATTTCTGATTTTTGCAATGTTACGTAGATGGAAAAAAGCTGTCCTTGAAACAGTCTTGATATGTTCTTCAAAAGAGAGATCAGGGTCCAGAGTAACGCCGAGGTCCTTCACAGTTTTATTTGAGACGACTGTACAACCATCCAGATTAATTGTCAGATTCAACAGAAGATCTCTTTGTTTCTTGGGACCTAGAACAAGCATCTCTGTTTTGTCCGAGTTTAAAAGTAGAAAGTTTGCAGCCATCCACTTCTTTATGTCTGAAACACAGGCTTCTAGCGAGGGCAATTTTGGGGCTTCACCATGTTTCATTGAAATGTACAGCTGTGTGTCGTCTGCATAGCAGTGAAATTTAACATTATGTTTTCGAATGACATCCCCAAGAGGTAAAATATATAGTGAAAACAATAGTGGTCCTAAAACGGAACCTTGAGGAACACCGAAATTTACAATTGATTTGTCAGAGGACAAACCATTCACAGAGACAAACTGATATCTTTCCGACAGATAAGATCTAAACCAGGCCAGAACTTGTCCATGTAGACCAATTTGGGTTTCCAATCTCTCCAAAAGAATGTGGTGATCGATGGTATCAAAAGCGGCACTAAGATCTAGGAGCACGAGGACAGATGCAGAGCCTCGGTCTGACGTCATTAAAAGGTCATTTACCACCTTCACAAGTGCAGTCTCAGTGCTATGATGGGGTCTAAAACCAGACTGAAGCGTTTCGTATACATTGTTTGTCTTCAGGAAGGCAGTCAGTTGCTGTGCAACAGCTTTTTCTAAAATTTTGGAGAGGAATGGAAGATTCGATATAGGCCGATAGTTTTTTATAATTTCTGGATCAAGATTCGGCTTTTTCAAGAGAGGCTTTATTACTGCCACTTTTAGTGAGCTTGGTACACATCCGGTGGATAGAGAGCCGTTTATTATGTTCAACATAGGAGGGCCAAGCACAGGAAGCAGCTCTTTCAGTAGTTTAGTTGGAATAGGGTCCAGTATGCAGCTTGAGGGTTTGGAGGCCATGATTATTTTCATCATTGCGTCAAGAAATATAGTACTAAAACACTTTAGTATCTCCCTTGATCCTAGGTCCTGGCAGAGTTGTGCAGACTCAGGACAATGGAGCTTTGGAGGAATACCCAGATTTAAAGAGGAGTCTGTAATTTGCTTTCTAATGATCATGATCTTTTCCTCAAAGAAGTTCATAAATTTATTACTGCTGAAGTGAAAGCCATCCTCCATTTGCGAAGGCTGCTTTTTAGTTAGCTTTGCGACAGTATCAAAAAGAAATTTCGGATTGTTCTTATTTTCCTCAATTAAGTTGGAAAAATAGGATGATCGAGCAGCAGTAAGGGCTCTTCGATACTGCACGGTACTGTCTTTCCAAGCTAGTCGGAAGACTTCCAGTTTGGTGTGGCGCCATTTCCGTTCCAATTTTCTGGAAGCTTGCTTCAGAGCTCGTGTATTTTCTGTATACCAGGGAGCTAGTTTCTTATGACAGATGTTTTTAGTTTTTAGGGGTGCAACTGCATCTAGGGTATTGCGCAAGGTTAAATTGAGTTCCTCGGTTAGGTGGTTAACTGATTTTTGTCCTCTGACGTCCTTGGGTAGGCAGAGGCAGTCTGGAAGGGCATCAAGGAATCTTTGGGTTGTCTGAGAATTTATAGCACGACTTTTAATGCTCCTTGGTTGGGGTCTGAGCAGATTATTTGTTGCAATTGCAAACGTAATAAAATGGTGGTCCGATAGTCCAGGATTATGAGGAAAAACATTTAGATCCACAACATTTATTCCATGGGACAAAACTAGGTCCAGAGTATGACTGTGGCAGTGAGTAGGTCCAGAGACATGTTGGACAAAACCCACTGAGTCGATGATGGCTCCGAAAGCCTTTTGGAGTGGGTCTGTGGACTTTTCCATGTGAATGTTAAAGTCACCAAAAATTAGAATATTATCTGCTATGACTACAAGATCCGATAGGAATTCAGGGAACTCAGTGAGGAACACTGCATATGGCCCAGGAGGCCTATAAACAGTAGCTATAAAAAGTGAGTGAGTAGGCTGCATAGATTTCATGACTAGAAACTCAAAAGACGAAAACGTCATTGTTGTTTTTTTTTTTGTAAATTGAAATTTGCTATCGTAAATGTTAGCAACACCTCCGCCTTTGCCGGATGCACGGGGGGTATGGTCACTAATGTAACCTGGGGGTGAGGCCTCATTTAACACAGTAAATTCATCAGGCTTAAGCCATGTTTCAGTCAGGCCAATCACATCAAGATTATTATCAGTGATTAGTTCATTGACTATAACTGCCTTGGAAGTGAGGGATCTAACATTAAGTAACCCAATTTTGAGATGTGAGGTATCACAATCTCTTTCAATAATGGCAGGAATGGAGGAGGTCTTTATACTAGTGAGATTGCTAAAGCGAACACCGCCATTTTTAATTTTGCCCAACCTAGATCGAGGCACAGACACGGTCTCAATGGGGGAAGCTGAGCTGACTACACTGACTGTGCTAGTGGCAGACTCCACTAAGCTGGCAGGCTGGCTAACAGCCTGCTGCCTGGCCTGCACCCTATTTCATTGTGGAGCTAGAGGAGTTAGAGCCCTGTCTATGTTCGTAGATAAGATGAGAGCACCCCTCCAGCTAGGATGGAGTCCGTCACTCCTCAACAGGCCAGGCTTGGTCCTGTTTGTGGGTGAGTCCCAGAAAGAGGGCCAATTATCTACAAATTCTATCTTTTGGGAGGGGCAGAAAACAGTTTTCAACCAGCGATTGAGTTGAGAGACTCTGCTGTAGAGCTCATCACTCCCCCTAACTGGGAGGGGGCCAGAGACAATTAATCGATGCCGACACATCTTTCTAGCTGATTTACACGCTGAAGCTATGTTGCGCTTGGTGACCTCTGACTGTTTCATCCTAACATCGTTGGTGCCGACGTGGATAACAATATCTCTATACTCTCTACACTCGCCAGTTTTAGCTTTAGCCAGCACCGTCTTTAGATTAGCCTTAACGTCGGTAGCCCTGCCCCCTGGTAAACAGTGTATGATCGCTGGATGATTAGTTTTAAGTCTAATACTGCGGGTAATGGAGTCGCCAATGACTAGGGTTTTCAATTTGTCAGAGCTAATGGTGGGAGCCGTCGGCGTCTCAGACCCCACAACGGGAGGAGTAGAGACCAGAGAAGTCTCGGCCTCCGACTCGCTTAATGGGGAGAACCGGTTGAAAGTTTCTGTCGGCTGAATAAGCGACACCGGTTGAGCATTCCTACAGCGTTTCCCTCCAGAAGCCATGAGAAAGATGTCCGGCTGCGGGGACCGTGCGAGGGGGTTTATACTAACGTTACTATCTGTACTTACTGGTGGCACAGACGCTGTTTCATCCTTTCCTACACTGAAATTACCCTTGCCTAACGATCGCGTCTGAAGCTGGGCTTGCAGCACAGCTATCCTTGCCGTAAGGCGATCGTTCTCCTGTATATTATAAGTACAACGACTGCAATTAGAAGGCATCATGTTAATGTTACTTAGCTTCGGCTGTTTGAAGTCCTGACGAACCATGTCCAGATAAAACCTCCGGGGATGAATGAAAAAAGTTGAGTGAGGAAAAAAGTTGAGTGAGGGAAAAAGTAAAAATATACGGTAATGAAAAAGTAAAAAACCGTCAGGTATCAAAGTAAGATCGGCAACAAAAACGCACAGCAGCGTAAACAAGTCTGCAAGTTGTGAGTTCTGTTATAGTCACAGACACAATTCAAACAGTTTTAGAAACGTCAGAGTGTTTTCTTTCCAAATCTACTAATAATGCATATTCTAGTTTCTGGGCCAGAGTAGTAACCTGTTTAAATTGGGTCCATTTTTCATCCGGCCGTAAAAATACTGCTCCCTAGCCCAGACAGGTTAATGCATCTCTGATGTTGATACTATGGATTACAATTATCATTGTAAATATTAAAGCTACACTCCATGTTACACACATAATGTCGGTACTCAACCATGCAAACTGTCCAGGTCATCTATTCTGACATCACACATTATAGTGCTACTCTTATTCAGACACCATACACACACTCATTAAATCACATCCAATATAGCACACATCAACCAACTCAGATCTACTACAAACATAATATCCTCACTCAAATAAAAAAAATCAGTGGTATCAGCTTGCAAGCAAACAGGCAAGGGAATAAAAAGCTAAGAAAGAACATTACAACACCTGGTCCTATAGGAGGAGATTGGGAGGCGGGACTGAGACAGGTAATGGCGCACTGAATGAAGTTATGTAGAGCACCTCCAAGATAAAAACGTAATATTTAATATCGGCAAGTTAGACTAAATATTAGCACAACACAATCTGGTGGCTGATAACCTTCAATCTGGATAATAACACAAAACAAATCTTAAGACGAGACATTTATCGACATATATTTCGAAAACAAGCAACACCCAAACATGACGGAGAGTAGGACAGGGGAACCGATTTCTAAACGAAAACGTGAGACAAAGACGATTTCATATTTTCACCACTGGGAATGGTAAAGGTTGAAATCGATCTGTTAAAATCAATAAATGACAAACTGGGTATACTTGAATTAGTCAGTAAGGATATAAAAGAGTTGAAGGCAAGCCTCGAGATGAGTGATGAAAAAGCTGCGACATTGTAGAAGGAAACACACAAGCTAAAAAGGACAGTCAATAAGATTGAAACCGAAGTGAATGAACTTAAAAAGGAGAACACTGTTCTGAGAGAAGCCTTACTTGACATACAGACTAGATCCATGAGAGAGAATCTGGTACTTACAGGTATCCAAGAGATAAAAGGAGAAGTTCCTGAATCTGTAGTTAGAAAGTTCTTCCTTACAGCGCTTCAGATTCCACTCGAAGCTATCGACAAAATCCAACTTGAACATGTACACCACTTTGGACAGAGAGGGCAAAGATATGAACGCCCAATCGTTGCCAAATTTGCTTCCTTTAAAGATAAAATAATGGTTAAAAGCCTGGGTAAAAGACTTGCTTGGACCAAAATTGGCATGAATGATCAGTTCACTAAGGAAATTGCAGAACGGTGTAAAGTTCTGTATCCAATTTTCAAAGAAAATATAATAAAAGGGAAACGAGTAGCTCTCGTCATCGATAAACTATATATTGATAACCAGTTGTTCAGAGACACAAAGACTACTCCATGGTTATTAAAAAAATTACAAATTTCTCATAGACGAGGAAAATAATGAAACACAATTTTAGCCCGGTTATGGATTGTAACAATACAATAAAAAATATAGCTTTTCTATATATCTTCATATATAACTAATTGGAACACACAAGCACTAATTCAACATGGTGAAGATAAAAACTCAGTAAGCAGAAGGCACAGTATGTGTGGATGGTGTGGTGTGTGTTTATTTTTTATTTTATTTGTTAAGTTTGGGAAAGTGTGGCGTTGAGTGAGAAATGAAATGGTTGCATATCCCAGAACCAATGTATTGCTGTGAGCAGGGGTGTGAGAGAGCTTTCAATGTTGTTCAGATGATGGATATACTTTTTATAATGAATTATACGTCTTATTTATTTATTATCCTTTCTTGGTGGAACAGTTTTAAAATAAATTATATTTGATTTATTTGTCTTATCATGGGGAACTACATTTTTTAAATAAATTATATCTAATTTATTTATTTATGATCCTATATTGATGGAACGGTCTACAACCCTATACCCTAGACACCCAACCGAATGACCTAGATACTAAGGAGAAGTCCCTAACTGTTTTATGGGCCTGCTGTAACTGGTCTGTATGCATCCAAAATGCGGTCAGAGACCTAGAGCAGCACTGGCCCCTCAACATTCGGAGCCTGCTTTGCAGGGTTGGTCCTGCAAAGCCAAAGCATACCATACAAGGAAATACACAAATCTGCTAATGAGAACCTTGATGACCTTGTACCTAGCCGGTGGGGATTCCGGTGGGTTGCCTCCACCCAGGCAGTAGCAGTGCTGGCAACACTAGCTTCAGTAACCCATGGGGAGGGGGTCACACTCAGACATTCAGAGAGGGAGTATATTATTGTGGCCCTGCTGGCACAAAATCAAAAGTCTGACTGCATGGCGATGCTTGGAAATATGGGGAACCGTGTTGTGGGTGTTTCAGGGAAAAGGTGTATTTTTGACCTCCATCTAGGATGTGACAATGGTTAATAAAATCTCTCAATTTCTGCCCATTTTTTTGCATGGTCTTGCAGGCCATCTCATACAGCTGCAACTGTAAATGCATTTGTAAATCAAGACCTTTCTTAAGTTGGGCTCTGGGATAGTGCGACTGTTGAGAATGTGAGCCTATGGTTGTGTGGGGGGAAAGGGTTGAGTGTGTATGAGTGTGTGGGTGTATGTGTGTATCTCACAACTGTAAAGGTAAAAGATGTTAGGGACAATAGTGGATGGTTCACAATTGTTTGCTAATATGATAATTGCTTGTAATAATGTAATTTTGATCATGGCGAGACTGGTGAGAGGTAAAATCTTTTTAATAAATTTCGTACATTACTACAAATATTAATAGCTAATTATGGAAAATAATAAACAGGATTCTTAATATATATATATATACACACATTTTGATGGCTAACTATATGCAAATCAAGCTGAGGGCGATGGAAATGCATTTGTCAGTTGATCTACTTCTGTTCTGTAAATGGCACTGTGTGCTCTTTTTGAAGGGTGGATCCCAGTCTTTTTAGGGCTATGGAATAAGGGGGGTCGGGGGTGGTCTGCCGGGCATTGGGATAACAACCCAACTCGGGATGAGGAGGGCTTTTAGAGGGTGGAATAGTGGGGACCAATTGGTGGTTTACTTAGTAGCAACGCAAATATCATGGTACAGCTATATAGACACTCAACCATCATGTTACTTTTTAATGGTACGTTTACAAACATATATTTTGATAAATAGAATTGAAAGTTGTTTCTCATTATGGTAAGTGAAATAAGTATAGCCAGTTACAATTGTAATGGCCTTGCAGATAATAAGAAAAGGCCATCAGTATTTACCTGGCTAAAAGAGAAGGAATATAATATCTATTGTTTACAGGAAATCCATTCAACAATTTTAGATGAAGTTTTGTGGAAAAAGGACTGGGGGGTGAAATATATTTCTCCCATGGGAAAAGAAATTCAAAAGGGGTGTTGGTTTAATTTAACAGTAATTTTGATCCAAATGTGCAAATTGTCCAAACAGATCATCAAGGTAGATGGATTATTTTAAATATGTTATTGGACAATAAACAGATATGGCTAATTAAGTACCATCGAAAGTTGATAGGGCAGACATTCGAATGAGACGTCACCGCCACAAAGGGCGCGCGATCGGCTCGAGGTTATCTAGAGTCACCAAAGCGGCCGGGGCAACCGAGATTGGCCCGCATGGGTTTTGGGTCTGATAAATGCACGCATCCCCGGAGGTCAGCGCTCGTCTGCATGTATTAGCTCTAGAATTGCCACAGTTATCCAAGTAACGTTGGAGCGATCAAAGGAACCATAACTGATTTAATGAGTAATTCGCAGTTTCACTGTACCGGCCCTGTGTACTTAGACTTGCATGGCTTAATCTTTGAGACAAGAATATGCTACTGGCAGGATCAACCAGGTAGCCACTCACAACATAGAGGTTGTACCCGGGCACACTAAGCGGAGAACAGCCAGGGACCACTCCTATCCCGTGAGGGGAGGAGGCCCTAGGTCAATCCACCGTGCGCCCAGCGGGAGGCCCTGAACTGCCCGTGGCCGGAGCCACAGGTGCCGGAGCACCGCTTAATCAGGTATCTTGTCTTAGCTGGAGGGTTTATTCGGAACGCCATCAACGTGGATAAAAGACAGGGTTTGAGAAATACATGTGTTTCTGGCGCCGGTACGGCATGGGTGAACGTCATCTGCAGGCATCCCTACCTGGGTACTCCACTCCCCGAACCGGAACACCAATGTAGGGCCACAGACAGACGGGTCGGCTAGATCTCGCACGAACGGAGCGCGGCTGAAGCTTGTCATCAAGGCGGGGATAACCGTCTCCGACAGGGGCTCCCCCGATAGAGGCAATTCCACGTGGGGCGGGAGGAACCGTCCGTCTGAACACCGACCAAAGGCCGGCCGACAGGGGCCCTCCCAGGTGGAAATAGAATGCAAATCGGTCAGAAGATGTAAAACAGGCTCGACAACAAAGGACAACCATGGATACGCAACGTGTGGCAAGCTGGGACAAGAACCATGGTCATGGAGGACCCAAACCCACAAGGTGATAGCTGGGATAGAGCACCTGCCCAGGACAGAGCTCAATATCCTCCCACCACCAAGCTGGGAAAATTGGATCAATACTTAGGACCAATCGGTCGCCGAAGGGATATGGACCAAAGGAACCATGGTTCTGAGGGGCTTGTAACCCTCAAAAGAGTCCATAAAGTTCTCCCTATTCGGCCTGAGTAGTAACAACCAATCGGGCGCCGAAGGGATATGGACCAAAGGAACCATGGTTCTGAGGGGCAAGCAACCCTCAAAAGTGTCCATAAAGCTCTATCTATTCGGCCTGAGTAGTAGCCATTAATCGGTCGCCGAAGGGATATGGATCGAACTACCATGGTTCCGAGGGACAAGCAACCCTCAGAAGTGTCCGTTTCGCATTTATTATATTGGACTAGTAGTTTGCCACTATCACTGAGCTTCTAGGACATGGAAGTCTTGTTAACAAAAACCAGGTTTCTGATTTCGCGCCGGTACCTGTCTGCCCCACACGGGCATGACTGTGTAAAGACGGGAATACAGAAACTACCGATCTCCACTGTGTTACTCACACAGTATTTTTTTCCCCCTGTTCTCCCGTATGAAAATCCGGACCACAAAAAAAAACTAAAAACTTGAATAAATCGGGAAAGTACAACTCCAATCCGGATGGGGGTTTTTTTGCACGAAAGGGCACATATAAACGAACATATCCATATAATTTAAACCGTTTTTCCATAAAAATGTATAATAGAAAATCGAGTTTTATGTTTTCGAAAAAAAAGTTCCCGGGACCAAAGAAATTAGTTCCTATGCATGCGAAATTTGGGAACTCTAGCCCCTCAGGAAGTATTTTTAATCATTATTTGAAAATTTCAGATTTTGGTCAAAAAAGTTACAAAGTGCCCACTTTTCATTTCGCTCAAGAGACTAAGTCCAAACGTGCACCTGGTTTTATTTTGGGTTACCAGGACCATTTTATAAAAACGGTTTTAAATACTTTTAAAGGGTATACATACCTACATACCCACCCTGAGAGCACCCTACAACGGGCCCAAGTCAACGGGGGCCGGCATGGCTGATTTATGGAAGTTTTAAAAAATCTTCAGAAAAATGACTAAGTCCAAAAATCTCAGAAATTGCACTGTTTCATTTTTGGGTTACCAGGACCATTTAAAAAAAACGGTTTTAAATACTTTTAAAGGCCATAACCACCTCCTTCACCACCGTGGGAGCACCCCACGTTGATCCCAAGTCAGTGGGATGAAGAATGAGTGTTTTATGGAAGTTTTAAGGTACGGTGGGGACGTGTCAGTAGGATATGCACCTGGTTTTATTTTGGGTTACCAGGTCGAAATTTTTATAACGGTTTTAAATACTTTTAAAGGGTATACATACCTACATACCCACCCTGAGAGCACCCTACTACGGGCCCAAGTCAATGGGGGCCGGCCTGGCTGATTTATGGAAGTTTTAAAAAATCTTCAGAAAAATGGCCAAGTCCAAACTGGTCAGAAAAACGACTAAGTCCAAATATCTCAGAAAATCGGCTGTGTTTTATTTTGGGTTACCAGGGGAGCTCCATATCTCCATTCCTCTGGGCTTACTCTCTCTACCTTGCCTGCCCACCTGCCTGCCCTCTATCATACATTCTCAACCGTGACCAAATGACACACACAAAGACATGGGTGAGTTTCAAATAAATAGTCTTTATTTATCAGTGAATCATGGGTTGATTTGTCCCTCAATTAGTGTCCGCGCTCGGCTGGCGTTACGAGGCAAATGATGGTACCGGTAGTACTGTGCCTGGGTTTCCAGAGAATGACACATATGGTCAGCCACAGTCCCCCGGTCTGTAACCGAGCCTTGATTAAAGTTCAATGTAGCAACGCTTCGTCGAATTGTACCGAAGGTGACTTTACTTCCAATGCCAAATTCTTTAAATTGCTGGCCCACATACTCACAGAGATTGCCGTACGGTTGACCGCAGGACGTGAAAAAGAAGAGTGTTGTGTCTGAGGTGATTCCACTCAGATTAGGCCTGATCTGATGGAATCGTTTAAGCCAAGTGTATTCCTGCACAGATAGAACAATTCTGCACTCACCGAAGCTATAGTTCGTTTTGTGGCTTGAAATAGACATCTGATAACCCCCACTTTCCGGGGTTACTTCAGTAAATTCCCTCTCACTGAAGATGGTGACTGGGGATCGTCGAGTGCCATTAAAGATGGCCAACCGGCTGGACATTAGAGCCGCAAACCTACGTCTATCAGCGCAGGTGGCTCGGGCCTCCAGCCTACTGAGAACCGAAGGAATAGCTTGATTGCTTAGCTCAACAAATCGGCTTAACTCCGCAGCGCTGAGCACCTCGCCCCTGCAGCGTTTGCGGAATTTTGCCCTGTGTGTTGCCTGGCTCTGCCGCGAATCCCTGTCCATCTTTGCCAAGCAGAGTAACAACTTTCGAATTTTACTGGCTCTAGCCTGCAGACCTTCTGGCCGGAACTGAATAAGATAGTTCAAGAAACTTCGAACATCGGATCGGTATATTTTTAACGTGGATGGTGCCAAACAACGGTCTTCACATTGACCGTACCACTCAGACGCACGTCTGTAGTTATCCAGAGAACACAGTCCTTCATCGGCCTTGCCCTCTGACATATAGCGGAGGAATTTCCGTACTCGGGATAGACTGGTGCGACAATTGTCAATTCGTTTAACTGAAGGGTTTCTACCCGTAGCAAAGTGTTCATATTCAGTCAAAATTAAATTTCTCCAACCTTCAATTCCGGAATCCACACCGCCGCCTTCATCGCTCTCGCTCTCCGTGGAAGTCGCCTCCGCGCAGCCTTGCTCACTCGGTTCCGAGCGTGGTTCACCACCGATCTGACTGGTTGACTGCACCGGCGCAGTCGCCACCGCCTGCTCACTCTCGTCCAACAGCTGCTGATCCACGGACAACTCACTTCCCACACACTGGAAATACACGGTTCTCCCAGGGCTCCAGCCGCGGTGCAACATCGTTGTTAGGCTGCGTACACTTCCATGATTCGGGCCGCTGTCTCTCGGCTGAAAGCCGGCAAGATTGCAAAGCACGCTTCCATTTAATAGTACCAGGCTTAAGTGCATGGACAGACTTGATATGTCGGTCTATCCGCGCGATATTCAGCTTGGAACAAAGCCCACAGTCACGTCTTAGTCTGCCGCTCATAGCTTCTCTCTCTCCTGCCTTCCCGAGTGTGTGTGTGTGTGTCTCTGTGTGCTCCACCAAACTAATACCTAACCCTAACCACTCTAACCCTAAACCTTAACCCTAACCTTAACCTTAACCATCCCTTAACCCGACGGACGGACGGTTCTAAGCCCAACCAATGCAACCCAGGGCACTTCTACAAGTGGGCAACCATGGGGTCTACAACTTTGGCCGGGTGCGCCCGGACCCCTCTGGCCAGCGCGTCAATGCTGTGGAGTGCACCCATTCCCTTTCCCCCCCTTCGGCTTCCACGTGTCAGAGATGGAAGTGGATCAACCGACTCAAAACTAGAAACCTAACCCTAACCCCAACCCTAACCCTAATCCCAACCCAACCCCAATCCTAACCCTAACCCAAACCCTAGGAGCCAACATACCTAACTCCATCCCTAGACTCTCATTCCCAACCCTAATTTCTGGTCTATTATTTTGACCTTGGCTCCTGGCTTTTATTCCTTTGGATTGTATCCCTGGTAGTCAACCCAGGTTTTATTTTATGATCCGGGTCCTCTTTTTATTATTTCTTCACCCCCCCCTTTCCTTTTTTTAGTAATTAAGGTATTTCATACCATGGTTTTACCATTTATTTAAGTTGTGCCAGTGCACATCAGATTTGTCCGTTATCCCTAAACCCTAACCCTACCATTAATACTAACCCTAACCCCCAGTTCCTAAATCCTAACCCTAATTTCCCATCCTAACCTTATAACCCTTATACCCCCTTATCTAACCTTAACCCTTGGAGCTCATATACGTAATTCTAACCCCTAGACCCTCATACCCAACCCTAACTTCTGGACTATCGCTCTGACCTTGGCCCCTGGTCTCTAATCCTTAGGATTGTATTCCTGGTTCTTAACCCAGGTTTTATTTTAAATTATGATCCTGGTTCTCTTTTAGTAGTCTTCTCCCACCCTCCCCCCTTTTTTTTGTCATTAAAGTATTTTTATACAAAAGTTTTACCATTTATTTTAAAAGTTTTGCCAGTGCACATCAGATTCATCTGTCATTATTAACCCTAACCCAACCCTCTAACACAAACCCTAACCTAACCCTAACCCCCCTGACCCTAAACCGTAACCCTAAACCCTAACCCTCTAACTCTGACAACCCTAACCTTAACCATTCTAACCCTAACCCTAGCCTTAACCATTCTAACCCTAAACTTAACCATTCCTAACACTAACTCTAACCCTAACCCCAACTGCAGTCCTAGCCCCTCTCTGGTATGTATGTGTGTGTATGGATCTGTGTCTGACCTTATGTTGTTAACCTTGTCTGTCTCTTATAATGTATTGTGATCGCTATTTTGTCACATTCCATGTTTCATCCATACCATATGGCATTTTTACAAACCTTGGGTTACCACAGGGTTGTACTTTTGTCATATTGGGTCTCCATTGTATTGTTGTCAGGTGTGCTTGACCTCTATTCTAACTCCATATCCACTTCAACCGTATCCCTATTCCATTCTCACCTTAATCTGAACTCCTCACCCCAAAACCTGTTCTCTGCTGCCAGGCTTAGTAACAGTACGGACCAATCAAAATAATCCTTACCACCTGGGCTACACCCACCAAACACCAGAGAGGCAGCACACCTTATAACTTTACAGGGAGACAACTGGACAGCACATCGCTCCACACGCTTAACCTGTTAGGGCTAGGGGGCAGCATTTGCACGTCTGGATAAAAAAAATGTACCCGATTTAATCTGGTTACTAATCCTACCCAGTAACTAGAATATGCATATACTTATTATATATGGATAGAAAACACTCTAAAGTTTCTAAAACTGTTTGAATGGTGTCTGTGAGTATAACAGAACTCATTTGGCAGGCAAAACCCTGAGACATTTTCTGACAGGAAGTGGATACCTGATGTGTTGTATTGACTTTAAACCTATCCCATTGAAAAACACAGGGGTTTAGGAATATTTTGGCACTTCCTATTGCTTCCACTAGATGTCACCAGCCTTTACAAAGTGTTTTGAGTCTTCTGGAGGGAGATCTGACCGAACAAGAGCCATGGAACGATGATGTCCCATTAGACACCTGGCGCGCGAGTTCATGTTGGGTACCCTCGTTCCAATACGTTATAAAAGAGTATGCATTCGTCCACCTTGAATATTATTCATGTTCTGGTTAAAAAAGGCCCTAATGATTTATGCTATACAACGTTTGACATGTTTGAACGAACGGAAATATATTTTTTCCCCTCGTTCATGACGAGAAGTCCGGCTGGCTTAGATCATGTGCTAACTCGACGGAGATTTTTGGACATAAATGATGAGCTTTTTTGAACAAAACTACATTCGTTATGGACCTGTGATACCTGGAAGTGACATCTGATGAAGAGAATCAAAGGTAATGGATTATTTACATAGTATTTTCGATTTTAGATCTCCCCAACATGACGTCTAGTCTGTATCGCAACGCGTATTTTTCTGGGCGCAGTGCTCAGATTATTGCAAAGTGTGATTTCCCAGTAATGTTATTTTTAAATCTGGCAAGTTGATTGCGTTCAAGAGATGTAAATCTATAATTCTTTAAATGACAATATAATATTTTACCAATGTTTTCTAATTTTAATTATTTCATTTGTGACGCTGACTTGACTGCCGGTTATTGGAGGGAAACGATTTCCTCAACATCAATGCCATAGTAAAACGCTGTTTTTGGATATAAATATGAACTTGATAGAACTAAAAATGCATGCATTGTCTAACATAATGTCCTAGGAGTGTCATCTGATGGAGATTGTAAAAGGTTAGTGCATCATTTTAGCTGGTTTTATGGTTTTGGTGACCCTGTCTTTGACTTGACAAAACATTACACACAACTCTTGTAAATGTACTGTCCTAACATACTCTAAATTTATGCTTTCGCCGTAAAACCTTTTTGAAATCGTAAAACGTGGTTAGATTAAGGAGATGTTTATCTTTCAAATGGTGTAAAATAGTTGTATTTTTGAAAAATTTGAATTTTGACATTTATTTGGATTCAAATTTGCCGCTCTTGAAATGCACCTGCTGTTGATGGAGTGCACCACGGGTGGCACGCTAGCGTCCCACCTAGCCCATAGAGGTTAACCAGGACTACATCAAAGGTAAGTAAATCACACAGAACACCGCACTACGCATATAGATATATACACATTATTACAACTTACAGCATTTTTATTCTGCTACCTGATGAAGCCGAGTAAGGCAGAAACGCGTTGTGGCTGGGGCTCCTCTTGATCTGTAGTGTTGCGGTAAGGAAGGCAGGTCCCACACAGATGTCAGAGGGGTCTCTTTTTGGCTACTTTTTATTTTATTTGTACTTTTCTCTTTCCTTAGAGTTTTACACAGCTCTTATATAAATACACACACGAGAATGAAGGGTTAGGGTTAGTGATACAGTGAATAATAAGTGAAATAATCTGCCTAAACAATTGTTGTAAAAATTACTTGTCATGCACAAAGTAGATGTCCTAACCGACTTGCCAAAACTATAGTTTGTAAACAAGAAATTTGTGGAGTGGTGGAAAAACTAGTTTTAATGATTCCAACGTAAGTGTATGAAAACCTCTGACTTCAACTGTATATTTTGGCGATTTCGTTTTCAAATAACCTAAAGTGAGCGAGAAAAAGGCCATTCTTGAACATGGAGTGAGACAGTCTTACTAATTTGTAAGTAAAGTCAGTTTGTTATTTAGAATTATTTATTCCTGTTTTTAGGGGGACAGAAACCAAAATCCCACTGTCGCCTCATGGGTCTCCTGGTCGCGGCCGGCACGGGTATCGAACCAGCATCTGTAGCAATGCAGTTTGCAGTGTCTTAGACCGCTGCACCACTCTGGAGGCCCCATCCACAAAGTTTTTAATGCTGATCAATTGCCTAGCACAAAGTATCTATTGTCCTGCTAATAGCCCATAATGGTGCTATACAACGTGACCGGTCGGGAGTGGGCTACAGTATGAGCAAAATAATCCTAACATTTCCACACTAATTAGTCTAACCAATACCCAAACAGAGATTCAGTGAAAATAAAAATCTAATTGATTTATCAAGACCAGTCCCCATGCTTGTCTCAGAGCAGTGCAGTCTTGACCTCTGAATGCTGTCTCTTCCATTCATTTTGAAAGAGTATTTTCCAGTAAGCAACAATTAAATAAAAGACTCCACTTTGCCAGGTGATTAGGGTTAACCCTAACCCATGAAGCTAGCCGGGTGATTAGGGTTATCCCTAACCCATGAAGCTAGCCAGGTATGTCTGATGGTGATTACGTAAAATAATGCTAAAATATTTGTCTGGAATGTCTCATCAGTAGAACACATCTGACTCTCCACCACCAGTCATACAAGGAGAATGTTCTAATGCGTCCCATCAAAAAGAGCTGGCCCAAGCAAGCACATGTTACACCTGAAACATGAGGACTTGCAGCGAGTTATGAACTTCAACAACTACGCAGAGGATAATGCAATAGTATTACCAGGACGCCACCCAGGACACAAACACTTTGGTGGAAAGTTTCTGCCACCTCACGTGACAAAAGCAGTGGTGTTGTCGCCAAGGAGTGCCCGGACTCAGTCGGGACCAGGTCTCAGCTGCTGCGTAACGCTGACATCCTTCCTCCCATAGATGGTCTGCCTGTACAAGCAGCACCTGGACTGGACACAGCAAGACACCGTTCCTCCTATAGATGGTCTGCCTGTACAAGCAGCACCTGGACTGGACACAGCTAGACAAGCACATATTTTTGAGAAAACCAAGGAGTTTTGTGACGAAGAGGCTAAGGACATCACATGCCCTGCACCAAAGTCAAGGGCAGGACAGAAACAGGCTCTCCGAACATAGATTTCCTTGTTCATGCGGTGTTCGGATGGATCAGTTCATCACTGGGGGAGAGTTCCCAGTCATCTGGACTATCTACAGTACCTCTATGCACATTCACATGACTCTCTCCTAACACACACCATACATTGCTACTATTTTTTTATTTATCCTGCTGCTCATTCACTTCACCCCTGATTGTATGCATATAACTACCTCATCTATCAGCAGTATCAATGATATTGTTATTGTTATTATGCATACTGTATATTACTTTGTTATTTCTCTAATGGCATTGCCACTTGTTATTTTTTCTTTACATTGACACTATCTATTTTTGATATTGCTACTATGCAAGTAACCATTTGGCTGTACCGTTTACACCTTCTGTAGAGACCCATCCACTTGGCAAGATGTGGATGGGGGTTATAGCATTTCTTTCACAATTTAGCAAAGTGTTTCTGGGTAAGCATCATCTAATATTTATAAAATATTACACTTCCTGTTTATGTGGAATTTTTCCTTATTATAGGCTACTACTTTTACCACTTTTAGTCTTAATCTTTACCACACTACGTTACCTTTAGCACGACCTCACATGTGAATCCTTAAAGAGATGGGTGGGGCTGGCTTAAAACCTCTTGGGGCTAGGTGGGACGCTAGCGTGCCACCTGTGGTGCACTCCATCAACAGCAGGTGCATTTCAAGAGCGGCAAATTTGAATCCAAATAAATGTCAAAATTCAAATTTTTCAAAAATACAACTATGTTACACCATTTGAAAGATAAACATCTCCTTAATCTAACCACGTTTTACGATTTGCAAAAGGTTTTACGGCGAAAGCATAAATTTAGAGTATGTTAGGACAGTACATTTACAAGAGTTGTGTGTAATGTTTTGTCAAGTCAAAGACAGGGTCACCAAAACCATAAAACCAGCTAAAATGATACACTAACCTTTTACAATCTCCATCAGATGACACTCCTAGGACATTATGTTAGACAATGCATGCATTTTTAGTTCTATCAAGTTCATATTTATATACAAAAACAGCGTTTTACTATGGCATTGATGTTGAGGAAATCGTTTCCCTCCAATAACCGGCAGTCAAGTCAGCGTCACAAATTAAATAATTAAAATTAGAAAACATTGGTAAAATATTATATTGTCATTTAAAGAATTATAGATTTACATCTTTTGAACGCAATCAACTTGCCAGATTTAAAAATAACCTTACTGGGAAATCACACTTTGCAATAATCTGAGCACTGTGCCCAGAAAAATACGCGTTGCGATACAGACTAGACGTCATGTTGGGGAGATCTAAAATCGAAAATACTATGTAAATAATCCATTACCTTTGATTCTCTTCATCAGATGTCACTTCCAGGTATCACAGGTCCATAACGAATGTAGTTTTGTTCAAAAAAGCTCATCATTTATGTCCAAAAATCTCCGTCTCGTTAGCACATGATGTAAGCCAGCCGGACTTCTCGTCATGAACGAGGGGAAAAAATATATTTCCGTTCGTTCAAACATGTCAAACGTTGTATAGCATAAATCATTAGGGCCTTTTTTAACCAGAACATGAATAATATTCAAGGTGGACGAATGCATAGCCTTTTATAACGTATTGGAACGAGGGTACCCAACATGAAGTAGCGCGCCAGGTGTCTAATGGGACATCACCGTTCCATGGCTCTTGTTCGGTCAGATCTCCCTCCAGAAGACTCAAAACACTTTGTAAAGGCTGGTGACATCTAGTGGAAGCAATAGGAAGTGCCAAAATATTCCTAAACCCCTGTGTTTTTCAATGGGATAGGTTTAAAGTCAATACAACACATCAGGTATCCACTTCCTGTCAGAAAATGTCTCAGGGTTTTGCCTGCCAAATGAGTTCTGTTATACTCACAGACACCATTCAAACAGTTTTGGAAACTTTAGAGTGTTTTCTATCCATATATAATAAGTATATGCATATTCTAGTTACTGGGTAGGATTAGTAACCAGATTAAATCGGGTACATTTTTTTTATCCAGACGTGCAAATGCTGCCCCCTAGACCCAACAGGTTAAGAGGGTGTGAACAATGTTGAATGGGTGTAGACAGAAGAGCTCTTCAATAGATGTACCAAAACATTCAAGGGCAATTTTCTCAAAAAGTGGGGTTACAAGTTTCTCAAATTTCAAAGCAGAATGACTTTCCCATTGTTCCTCAAATGCAGCGTATGATATACCATTTCGTAGCTCTGAGTCTCTACTTTTATCCAATGTAAAGAACACAATTTCATATTTTGCATCAAATCAATTCAAATGTATTTGTCACATACATATGGTTAGCAAATGTTAATGTGAGTGTAGCGAAATGCTTGTGCTTCTAGTTCCGACCATGCAGTAATATCTAACAAGTAATATAACCTAACAATTTCACAACACCTTATACACACAAGTGTAAAGGAATGAATATGTACATAAAAATATATGAATGAGTGATGCCCGAACGGCATAGGCAAGATGCAGTAGATGTTATAGCGTACAGTATATACATATGAGATGAGTAATGTAGGGTATGGAAGCATTATATAAGGTGGCTAGTGATAAATTGATTACATCAATTTTCCATTATTAAAGTGGCTAGAGTTGAGTCAGTATGTTGGCAGCAGCCACTCAATGTTAGTAATGGCTGTTTAATGGTTTGATGGCCTTGAGATAGAAGCTGTCTCTCGGTCCCTGCTTTGATGCACCTGTACACTGACCTCGCCTTCTGGATGATAGCGGGGTGAACAGGCAGTGGCTCGGGTGGTTGTTGTCCTTGATGATCTTTTTGGCCTTCCTGTGACATCGGGTGGTGTAGGTGTCCTGGAGGGCATGTAGTTTGCACCCGATGATGCGTTGTGCAGACCTCACTACCCTCTGGAGAGCCTTACGGTTACGGGCGGAGCAGCTGCCGTACCAGGCGGTGATACAGCCCGACAGGATGCTCTCGATTGTGCATCTGTAAAAGTTTGAGAGTGTTTTTGGTGACAAGCCGAATTTCTTCAGCCTCCTGAGGTTGAAGAGGCGCTGCTGCGCCTTCTTCACCACGCTGTCTGTGTGGGTGGACCATTTTAGTTTGTCCGTGATGTGTACGCCGAGGAACTTAAAACTCTCCACCCTCTCCACTACTGTCCCGTCAATGTAGATAGGGGGCTGCTGCTTCCTGAAGTCCACGATCATCTCCTTTGTTTTGTTGCCATTGAGTGTGAGGTTATTTTCCTGACACCACACTCCAAGGGCCCTCACCTCCTCCCTGTAGGCCGTCTCGTCGTTGTTGGTAATCAAGCCTACCACTGTAGTGTCGTCTGCAAACTTGATGATTGAGTTGGAGGCGTGCATGGCCACGCAGTCGTGGGTGAACAGGGAGTACAGGAGAGGGCTGAGAACGCACCCTTGTGGGGCCCCAGTGTTGAGGATCAGCGGGGTGGAGATGTTGTTACCTACCCTCACCACCAGGGGGCGGCCCGTCAGGAAGTCCAGGACCCAGTTGCACAGGGCGGGGTCGAGACCCAGGGTCTTGAGCTTAATGACGAGTTTGGAGGGTACTATTGTGTTAAATGCTGAGCTATAATCCATGAACAGCATTCTTACATAGGTATTCCTCTTGTCCAGATGGGTTAGGGCAGTATGCAGTGTGATGGCGATTGCGTCGTCTGTGGACCTATTGGGGCGGTAAGCAAATTGGAGTGGGTCTAGGGTGTCAGGTGGGGTAGAGGTGATATGATCCTTGACTAGTCTCTCAAAGCACTTCATGATGACGGAAGTGAGTGCTACAGGGCGGTAGTCATTTAGCTCAGTTACCTTAGCTTTCTTGGGAACAGGAACAATGGTTGCCCTCTTGAATCATGTGGGAACAGCAGACTGGGATAAGGATTGATTGAATATGTCTGTAAACACACCAGCCAGCTGGTCTGCGCATGCTCTGAGGACGTGGCCAGGGATGCCGTCTGGGCCTGCAGCTTTGCAAGGGTTAACACGTTTAAATGTTTTACTCGCTGCAGTGAAGGAGAGCCTGCAGGTTTTGGTAGCGGGCCGTATCAGTGGCACTGTATTGTCCTCAAAGCGAGCCAAAAAGTTGTTTAGTCTGTCTGGGAGCAAGGCATCGTGATCCGCGACGGGGCTGGTTTTTCTTTTGTAGTCCGTGATTGACTGTAGACCCTGCCACATACCTCTCGTGTCTGAGCCGTTGAATTGCGACTCCACTTTGTCTCTATACTGACGCTTAGCTTGTTTGATTGCCTTGCGGAGGGAATAGCTACACTGTTTGTATTCGGTTATGTTTCCGGTCACCTTGCCCTGATTAAAAGCAGTGGTTCACGCTTTCAGTTTTGCGCGAATGCTGCCATCAATCCACGGTTTCTGGTTGGAATGTTTTCATAGACGCTGTGGGTACAACATCACCGATGCACTTGCTAATAAACTCGCTCACCGAATCAGCGTATTCATTAATGTTGTTGTTCGACGTTATGCGGAACATGTCCCAGTCCACGTGATCGAAGCAATCTTGAAGCATGGAATCCGATTGGTTGGACCAGCGTTGAACAGACCTGAGCGCGGGTGCTTCCTGTTTTAGTCTCTGTCTATAGGCTGGGAGCAACAAAATGGAGTCGTGGTCAGCTTTTCCGAAGGGAGGGCAGGGGAGGGCCTTATATGCGTCGCGGAAGTTAGAATAATAGTGATCCAGGGTTTTGCCTGCCCTGGTAGCACAATCGATATGCTGATAGAATTTGGGGAGCCTTGTTTTCAGATTAGCCTTGTTAAAATCCCCAGCTACAATAAATGCAGCCTCAGGATATGTGGTTTTCAGTTTACATAGAGTCAAATTAATTTCTTTCAGGGCCGTCGATGTGTCTGCTTGGGGGGAATATACACAACTGTGATTATGATCGAAGATAATTCTCTAGGTAGATAATGCGGTCGGCATTTAATTGTGAGGAATTCTAAGTCAGGTGAACAAAAGGATTTGAGTTCCTGTATGTTGTTATGATCACACCACGTCTCCTTAATCATAAGGCATACATCCCCACCCTTCTTCTTACCAGAGAGATGTTTGTTTCTGTCGGTGCGATGCGTGAAGAAACCAGGTGGCTGTACCTACTCAGATAGCGTGTCTCGAGTGAGCCATGTATCCGTGAAACAAAGAACGTTACAGTCTCGGATGTCTCTCTGGAAGGCAGCTCTTGCTCGGATTTCGTCTACCTTGTTGTCAAGAGACTGGACATTGGCGAGTAGTATGCTCAGGAGCGGTGCGCGATGTGCCCATCTACGGAGCCTGACCAGAAGACCGCTCCGTCTGCCCCTTCTACGACGTCGTTGTTTTGGGTCGCCGGCTGGGATCCGATCCATTGTCCTGGGTGGTAGGTCAAACAGAGGATCCACTTTGGGAAAGTCGTATTCCTGGTTGTAATGTTGGCGAGTTGACGTTGCTCTTATATCCAATTGTTCCTCCCGACTGTATCGTAATAAAACCTAAGATTTTCTGGGGTAACAATGTAAGAAATAACACACAAAAAAACAAAATACAGCATAGTTTCCTAGGACCGCGAAGCGAGGCGGCCATCTCTATCGGCACCGGAAGTTCCTCATAAGACCGAACAAAGGAGATCAGTCACATATGCCACAAACCCCCGAGGTGCCTTTTTGCTATTATAAACTGGTTACCACTGTAATTATAGCTGGTTACCACTGTAATTTGTCATACCCGTGGTATACGGTGTCGTGTCTTTGGGGGTACCATTAAACGGAAGATATGTTTATCAATTAGCTCCCTGTAATTATTATCACGCGATTAAACTGATTAATCGTTTAATTGTAATTAACTAGGAGATCGGGGCACCAAGGAGAATATTCAGATTACAAAGCTATAATTTTCCTAATATAACTTTCCTGTACTATAATATTATATTCTATTATAGTATAGGCAGATTATCTTCTAGTTTAATTGGTGTATTTACCTCTAGTCCAGTCTCATTCCAAAACATCGTAAATTGTTGTATCTGCACGAACCCAGTCTTTATTAAAATCATCCATACATCAATTGTCTTAAAATCATTTATTTACTACACTAAGTAATTAACAGAAAAACATAGAAACAGTCATTATCGTCACAAAGGATTGGTATCGGAATGTGCCCTACTGGCTAAACAGGCAGGTCGGCCTGTTGAACAATGGATCATAAAAGGTCGGCTGAGAAGTTACACAGGGTGATTTAATATTAACAATTGACAATTGAAGGCTCACTCATTCGGGAACAATTGCAATCAATATATATTTACGCTCAGTGTGTCGTTATGATTCTTGTTGGAGAGTAGTTCTGTTGGGGAGTTTTGTACACGTTCTCTCTCTCTCGGTTAGAATGGATCTATCAGAGCGACATTCATTAATGTCATCATCGAATGGTTGCTTCGTTGGTCTTCGCGTTCAATGATGTAATTTACTTAGCTGCAGACTAATAATTAATATCAAAGACTTGTTCTTATTCTGTCAGTATCGATAGTCTAAAAGTTAACCACGTGGTATGGTTCACTTTCAGTAGAGGAATTGGAAGGTAAAACCTATTAGCCAACGGAGTGTAGGCCTGGTCTGAAGAAATGTAAATCCGGAGGTGTTTTATAGTGCCCATAGAACAGCTTGTCAAATGACGCCTGGTCCTGTATGGGTCCCTGGGGGCATGCCTATGACTGAGTTAGATTTGGTTACAGAAATACAATTCTATCACATTACATCAGTACATAGCATCTCAATGTCTTACAAAAGCTTTATCCTTATTAACCTCTTGGGGCTAGGTGGGACGCTAGCGTGCCACCCGTGGTGCACTCCATCAACAGCAGGTGCATTTCAAGAGCGGCAAATTTGAATCCAAATAAATGTCCAAATTCAAATTTTTCAAAAATACAACTATTTTACACCATTTGAAAGATAAACATCTCCTTAATCTAACCACGTTTTACGATTTCAAAAAGGTTTTACGGCGAAAGCATAAATTTAGAGTATGTTAGGACAGTACATTTACAAGAGTTGTGTGTAATGTTTTGTCAAGTCAAAGACAGGGTCACCAAAACCATAAAACCAGCTAAAATGATGCACTAACCTTTTACAATCTCCATCAGATGACACTCCTAGGACATTATGTTAGACAATGCATGCATTTTTAGTTCTATCAAGTTCATATTTATATCCAAAAACAGCGTTTTACTATGGCATTGATGTTGAGGAAATCGTTTCCCTCCAATAACCGTCAGTCAAGTCAGCGTCACAAATTAAATAATTAAAATTAGAAAACATTGGTAAAATATTATATTGTCATTTAAAGAATTATAGATTTACATCTCTTGAACGCAATCAACTTGCCAGATTTAAAAATAACCTTACTGGGAAATCACACTTTGCAATAATCTGAGCACTGCGCCCAGAAAAATACGCGTTGCGATACAGACTAGACGTCATGTTGGGGAGATCTAAAATCGAAAATACTATGTAAATAATCCATTACCTTTGATTCTCTTCATCAGATGTCACTTCCAGGTATCACAGGTCCATAACGAATGTAGTTTTGTTCAAAAAAGCTCATCATTTATGTCCAAAAATCTCCGTCGAGTTAGCACATGATGTAAGCCAGCCGGACTTCTCGTCATGAACGAGGGGAAAAAATATATTTCCGTTCGTTCAAACATGTCAAACGTTGTATAGCATAAATCATTAGGGCCTTTTTTAACCAGAACATGAATAATATTCAAGGTGGACGAATGCATACTCTTTTATAACGTATTGGAACGAGGGTACCCAACATGAACTCGCGCGCCAGGTGTCTAATGGGACATCATCGTTCCATGGCTCTTGTTCGGTCAGATCTCCCTCCAGAAGACTCAAAACACTTTGTAAAGGCTGGTGACATCTAGTGGAAGCAATAGGAAGTGCCAAAATATTCCTAAGCCCCTGTGTTTTTCAATGGGATAGGTTTAAAGTCAATACAACACATCAGGTATCCACTTCCTGTCAGAAAATGTCTCAGGGTTTTGCCTGCCAAATGAGTTCTGTTATACTCACAGACACCATTCAAACAGTTTTAGAAACTTTAGAGTGTTTTCTATCCATATATAATAAGTATATGCATATTCTAGTTACTGGGTAGGATTAGTAACCAGATTAAATCGGGTACATTTTTTTTATCCAGACGTGCAAATGCTGCCCCCTAGCCCCAACAGGTTAATACATTCCATACCCCATATGATGCATTCTATACAACCATTATGATGCTATTATATAAACAGTTTTATGGTAATATGGCTATATTGTCTCTTCTGAGTATCACAAAATTGTACTAAGCGGATCAGTTCGTAGCTGGATTCTTCACCAATCTTCCATACCTTCTCCAGAACACAAAATGTCGCTTGGCTCTCCAATTCTATGAGGTGGAAGAATTTCCTTTGTCTCTCTATGGGCCATGTGGCCAGAGACTCTCCTGGAATTTTAGAGTTTTTACGACCCTTTACACACAGGGTGGATTGTGTGCAAAAGGGAGGGGTCAACTGTCCTCCCTGTACCAAAAGAGGCCAACGTCATGACATACCCCCCCTGGTGGTTTGGATCTTGTTTATCCGGCAAGTTACAAATCAACATAAAATCATGACCACGTGATGTCCCATTGGTAGATCATCGTTGCAGTCCTCTCTGGTGGTTGAACTTGGTAGGCTCTCTGAAAGCGGAGCCGTCCACCACAAGGATGGGCAGTTGATGTCCGGTTGGTGATCGCCGTTGCGGTCTCCTCAATTGGTGTACCTTGGTAGGTTCCCTGGAAGCTGTAAAGTACCCCAGGAAGGGCCAGGGGATGTCCTGGTTGGTGATCGCCGTTGCGGTCCCCCCCTCTGGTGGTTTACCTTGGTAGTCTCTCTGACAGCGGGCATGCCGCCACAAGGATAGGCTGTGGGTGTCCGGATTTGGGGTCGCGGTTCTGGACCCGTCGTCCAGACTGGAAGATCTGGGCAGTAACTTAGGCAGATGTTAACAACGCACACACACTCATGAAATATATATAATTACATTCATTCCCCAATGAGCGGCGTTGTGGCACTAAGTGATGGTTGTATGGGGACTTTGTTTATGGCTCTATCACTTCCTAAGTGTCAAAGGAACTGAACCGAAAAGGAATGAAAGCATAAACAAAACAAAAATATACAAAATATAGTTCTCACACAAAAAAAAAAATCATCTAATTGGACTGTATTCTATTTCCGTCCAATGTTCTGGCAAAATGATTATCATGGCATTGTCTCTAATTCCATATCTAGGGTTTTCCTACTTGGTGTGTTGCTTAGGCGCTATCCTAAGTTGATAACTATATGATAAGTCTACAGCTGTAATGCACCAGTTTTGGGCAGTCTACAGGTATGACCTACGGACTTCTGGGAAGAAAACTGGTGAGTGCTGTAGAGTCAAAGGCCTAGAAGTAAATGTTCAACTTTACTAAGGCTGGTATATTGCTTGGGCCCTTAAGTGATCCTAGCATAAATCCTAATTGGATGTTCCGTTGTGCATGTGCGCTTATGCTTACACAAGCGTGCATGTCAAGGGAAGAAAACCAAGTATCCGGGCAGATTACAACTTGTTCAGAATGAGTGACGTAGTCAGGTAATTTTCAGGTCAATGCCTGGAGGTCAGTCAGAATTGGTATCAAGGGAGTCTGTAGTAGTTTTTCTACAAGTCACTGTCTTCCACTATTGTAGTGGCGATAGGTATGAAGTCTATTTCATAGCTATGTTATCCACGGAGGAGCTAACCTCACGACGGAAGTACTCTTTAAGTATTGGACCAGTCATACGTGGTGTGATCATGGTTCATGACTTCTAATAATTTTACTCCTGAATGGAGGGTCCTATTTATTAGTGACATGTGTGTTAACCATTGGAAGAGTGCACTGGAGATTCCCCTCCACGTGTTGCACTCTGAGTGACTCCTATGTCGCTATTATCAATAGCAATTTAACTTTGAGGTTACTAATCCTCTTACTGAGTGTTGCTGGACTGACTGCGGTATTGGTACTGGTATTCAAGGGGACCAGTTATCCTACCGATTATTCTGAAATATTATCTACCGGAACACATTACATTTACATTACATTTAAGTCATTTAGCAGATTGGACACATGATTGGAGCATTTTACTAGTTGTATTGTAGTTGAACCTACGCATGGCAAAGAATGATTATTGTTGCCATTTGTTTTGGAGGTGGACAAGTCCACTGGACTTCCTTTACAACCAGTGTGGTACACCTCAGTACTATCTTAGATGTCTTCTAAGATAATCCCCATCTAGGGGCCTGTCTGCCCCTCACTGTTCTCATAGGAGAGTTTACAACTAGATTTGATTTATGCTCTGGCGGCCTCGTACGGTGTTGTCCGTAGTCTTGACCCCCCCCACCGGCCTAGATGAGGCTCATCATGGGTCTGGGCTACTATTCCCCCCCTTTGTGCCTCGGGACCCCCCCACCAGCGGGTGGTGTTGGTGTCCGATGCGCAAATGAAAAGGTCGGACCCTATGTACGAGTTGTCAGCGGCCGCGTTGTTATGAGAATGGCTGTAACCTTTCAACCAAATCTCCTGGTGTTTGTGCTTCAAAACGCTCAGTGGCTGTCGAGGCATGTCAGTCACCACCGCGTCCGCGTGTGGCAACCTCTTCATTACCTGCGAACTGAGACGAGGATATCGGTCTGTGATATCGCAAAGTGTTTCACAAGTGGGAGTCATCGGGTCAGTTGCTGGACTGACGCCATTAGTGTCATTGTAAGGGGTGACAGTCCCCAACAAAGCGGAAGGTGTATCATCGGAAGCAGAGTATACTCTGCGCATCAATGTTTTTCTTGCTGGGACGGCCGCAGTGCTTGCGGAAGTGTCCAAAGGGAAAGAAAAGTTCATCTCAACTACCGTATTACATGACTGCAAGGAGGAGGGAAGTTGCTTATTCACAGAGACAGCTGGCTCGAAATCATGAAAAGAATGGTCAATCAGGTTGGCTGATGGAATGTGTCGAGATATCGTACTATCTCCGTGGATCGGATTTTGTACCAAGAGGTTTCTAAACGTCTTTTTCTCAAGGGGTGCTTTTGACAGATACCCCTCGTGAAGGACTGCGTTGCAGCTAGCGTTAGGGGGAGACGGTGTGGTCAGTGGAGAAGGCACTGTGGCCTGTGACCATAGCTGGTTGGTTTTCCAATCCATCAATGGGAGTAACCGATCCATCAAGTCTGCTCCAAGTAGCAGGGTTACAGTTTCGAGGCTGGTAACATACACAGGGTGAACGAGCGATACGTCCTGGAAGTGTAGTTTCAGCATGACTCTCAATGTGAGAGGCGAGGTAGTCTGAGTGACCCCTCGAAGTTTAGTGTCGCATCGTTCCACTTTTAACCAACGTTTAGTTGGCTTCAAAGCCCTTTTGAGATCATCAAACAATGTTTGAGAGATGAGTGATATTGTCGCACCCGAATCAATTAGCGCATGACAAGCTAAGCAGTCCTCCAGGACTGTTTCCAGGTATGGCCGTTTAGATTCGTGGTTAGTGGACATATTCCCCACAAAGTGGAGTGGTCGTTCGCAACGACGTGATGTGCCATGTCTGTTCAAGATGGAAGCAGATTGACTTTTCCGATTTTGAGTGGGCTTGGCTTTAACGAAGCGTTTGCCCTTTTTCTTCGCAACTTTTGTATCAGAGTCTATAGACAGAGCCCGGGGGCTTGTTTCTTGATCAAGCGGGCCCTGGATAGGGTCTTGAATGAGAGCGGGAGAAATTTGAACTTTAACGTCCATGCTATGGGTGTTAATTCCTGTGGACCTGGTGTCCGGTAATTCCCCGTCTAGTCCTTGTGACTTATCTTTTACCCTTTTCTCAAATTGTTCTCGCTTAAGTTCTTCCCGTAGTGGGACTTCTGGAGAACATTGGTCTACGTTTTGATCGTCCTTCAACCCTTTGTTACCCTTGTGCTCTGACACTTTTGGTGGGTTGGGTGCAGGAACGTAGCGAACGGGTCGATTGTAGCGGTAGTCATGTTGATGGCTACGTATTTTACAGTTATTTCGACCGCGGAGGTTATTGGAATCATGGTTTCGTGGTAGAAACTGTTGTTGTGCGTCATCTCTCGACGCTCCAATTCCTGATAATGCACCCTCTAACTGGAGTGAGTGCTCCTGGTTAAACTTCAAAACTGAATGGTCAGGGCTCTTAGCGTTGTGAACTTTTGATGCCTCAAAAGCTGTGCTTGCAAGCTCTCTGAGTTGTAAGATAGGCAAGCCAACGTGGGCTGCAGGGCCCAAGTAGGTAATGAAGGTGGGATACATGTTTGACAGAAACATTTGTTTGAATGGTAACAGCTCTTCCATTCCTGTTTCTGTGAGTAGGCCAAAGTAAGCTGAACAAAGCCTATGATAGTAAGCTTGTGGGTGTTCGTTCCGAGCTTGTTTGACGGTGTTAGCCAGTGAGCTATCGTGTTTGCGAGTCGCAGAACCACTGAATTCTAATTTCAAAGCTGTGGCAAGTTTAGCGTAGTCATTTAGCACGTGTTGCTGTTGTAGGCGAATGAACCTCGTCACGTGTCTATTCGACGTTCGCTTCAACAGGTAAACCCTGTCAGAACCCGTAGCATTCGGGTAGCCACCCAACGCGTCCTCTATGTCAGCTAGGAACGTCTCAGTATCATTTGGCTGACCTGGAACGGGGTCAAAGGTGGGGAAATTCTTGACGAGTTTGTCAAGGTATTCTGCGCCAAGCGGGCGGAGAGGGTTGGCTTCATCCTGTGGAGAAATTGGGGCCGAAAGGCCAAGAGAGGAAGCCAAGCCTTGTTGTTGTTGGCCAAGAGGCACAATATTACTCAGTGCCGAAGGGCCAAGAGGAGAAGACTGAGGGACACATGAGGGAGGCAAGGTCTGAAACCTATTGTCTTCACTCCTGTGAGTACAGGGCTCCGGTTGCTTGGATGGGTAGTCGCGCTGTAGAGCGTGACCATTCTGGATTTCCTCCAGATGGTACCTAAGGGTGGAATTCTGCTGCATTGCAGAGTCCACTTGAGCGCTTAGAGTACCGATTTTGGACACGTGAGTGTCACACCTGCTCCTTTCGGTCTCAAACTTATCTGTCACGGTTTGCAGATAGAGGTCTTGAGTACGGAGCGAGAGATTCAGTGATGAGATTTCCTCTGCTTGCTTAGAAATCAATATTTCCAACCTCATCACCTGAGTTCTCTCATCATTCATTTGGTCAGCGACTTCAATAAGTTCTGCTGATTTATCATCCAACTTTGTCATTGTGTTCATTAACTGATCGTCTTTGGTCTGCAGCGCTTTGAGGAGTACCGTGTTATTTTGAGTAACATTCAACAAAACAGCATGCATGTTGTCAAGTTGAGCGCTCCTGTTTGTAGATAACTCTTCAGATTTATCTAGTTTGGCGTGGACATCATCGTATTTAGTTTTGGCTAAATCGAGTTGTTCCTGTAGCATATGATTTTGTTCCTGTAGAAAACGATTTTGTTGAAGAGCTTGTGCTTGTTCATCGTCATACGTTTTTGCAATTACATTTAATTGTTCAGTTTTTGAACGCAGTTCCATAGCTAGCAGAATTTTTCCCTTGTCTGCATTGGTCATTGGTTTCCCGGTTCTCTCCACCTGTCCCTTTATGTCTACCGTTACCTGCTCGTGCTTCAGCTGTGCACTGCGGTATTGGACAGATGGCAATCTCGGATGGCAAGACATCAGAGCTAGACTGGAGAGAACCTTTACGAGGCCTGCGCCCGATGGTTGATTTTGGAAAACATTGTTGTCTGCTTTTCCACTAATGGCATAATTAGGGTTGTTATCGCTGCTGAGGTCAGAGATCAATCCATTTACGGGTGGAGGTTCACTAATTAGCGGGCGAGTGGGGACCACCCCCTCTGATAGCCTGCACATTATTAGAACATTTGAAAGGAAATTTTTTTTTTCCTCATTTTCCAAAATTTTGGAATGTGGGGAGCTGCAAAGACGATTTTAATCTATTTATAGACGTTAATGAACCATCAGTACTGTACAGTACTGTGGAAGTTGGACGTGAATGAATTTGCAAAAGCAAATTGAATTAATCAATGCCAATGATTAGTCCTACCTGGGTAGGCTATCTGGGTATTAAACTTGAATTACCTGAGAGGTTGCTTCATCCTGGTTAATATGCAAAGTTTAAGTTGTCTCATTTAATTGGAAGAACCTAGAAAGGTATGTTCGACAATTTAATAAATAAATTGAATGAGACGATAATCCATACAATCTCCATTGATTGGATATCATAAGTGTAAACCGTAGTTCAAATGTTGGGACCCTTCACCACTAGGGTACGCTCCTCCCTGGGGCTGAACGTCAGTAAAGGGGTTTTACTGACTGTGCCTTGCTAAAGCAGATTTTACTGATTAATCTATTTATGATATATCAAACCTGTATAGGCTATCTGGGAATTAACTTTCAATTAACCTGAGAGCATTGCTTCATCTAAGTTAAGTTTGGAAAAAGTTAATCATGTCTCATTGTAGACGCCCAATCAATTTTGGATATTATTTGAAAGATCCACTTGAAAAGGTAAATCTGGCAATTTCACTTGTTAGTTAAATTGAATGAGACGCCATATCCAGTCAATTGTGATTGTCTGGATATGTTACCGTGCTCCACGTTTGAATTTCCCCTAGAGATGTACTGGCAATTCTTCCCCACCAGGGTGCAGAATGCTGAAATTAAATGGAAGTACAAAGGTCGGACTTCCGTCGCGCTAGCGGAGAAATTTTAAACGTGTTACGGTGGAGGGTAAAATGTTCCCTCTCTGTTAGCTTACCCGTAATGCTAAGCTATTGCTACTTGGTTCAGGAGTATCCTTCCAAGCACCAAAATAGGAAAGGGTGGGTTTTCTAGTGATGTCTCACCTTAACCCCATTCAGCATATTCTGCTAGCGTTTATGCTGACCGGAGAGACACGGTACTTAACCTCTATGGGCTACGTAACAGCCAGTTTAAGCCTGTGGCGCGATTTTCAAAACCTTAAAAATCCTATTACTTCAATTTCTCAAACATATGACTATTTTACAGCTATTTAAAGACAAGACTCTCGTTAATCTAACCACACTGTCCGATTTCAAAAAGGCTTTACAACGAAAGCAAAACATTAGATTATGTCAGCAGAGTACCAAGCCAGAAATAATCAGACACCCATTTTTCAAGCTAGCATATAATGTCACAAAAACCCAGAAGACAGCTAAATGCAGCACTAACCTTTGATGATCTTCATCAGATGACAACCCTAGGACATTATGTTATACAATACATGCATGTTTTGTTCAATCAAGTTCATATTTATATCAAAAACCAGCTTTTTACATTAGCATGTGACGTTCAGAACTAGCATACCCCCCTGCAAACTTCCGGGGAATTCGCTAACATTTTACTAAATTACTCACGATAAACGTTCACAGAAAGCATAACAATTATTTTAAGAATTATAGATACAGACCTCCTCTATGCACTCGATATGTCCGATTTTAAAATAGCTTTTTGGTGAAAGCACATTTTGCAATATTCTAAGTACATAGCCCAGGCATCACGGGCTAGCTATTTAGACACCCGGCAAGTTTAGCACTCACCATAATCATATTTACTATTATAAAAGTTTGATTACCTTTTGTTGTCTTCGTCAGAATGCACTCCCAGGACTGCTACTTCAATAACAAATGTTGGTTTGGTCCAAAATAATCCATCGTTATATCCGAATAGTGGCGTTTTGTTCGTGCGTCCCAGACACTATCTGAAATGGTAAATCAGGGTCGTGCGCATGGCGCAATTCGTGACAAAAAAAATCTAAATATTCCATTACCGTACTTTGAAGCATGTCAACCGCCGTTTAAAATCCATTTTTATGCCATTTTTCTCGTAAAAAAGCGATAATATTCCGACCGGGAATGTCCATTTAGCTAAACAGAGGAAAGTAAAAGCTTTCGGTCGACGCGGGCACGAGCCTGAGTCTCACAGTACTGTAACCAGCCACTACCCAAACGCGCTACTTTTTTTCAGCCAGAGCCTGCAAAGCCATGATTCAGCTTTTTACCGCCTTCTGAGACCCTATGGCAGCCGTAGGAAGTGTCACGTTACAGCTAAGATCCTCAGTTTTTAATAAAGAGAGTCAAGAAGAACAAGAACTTGTCAGACAGGCCACTTCCTGTAAGGAATCTTCTCAGGTTTTTGCCTGCCATATGAGTTCTGTTATACTCACAGACACCATTCAAACAGTTTTAGAAACTTTAGGGTGTTTTCTATCCATATGTAATAAGTATATGCATATTCTAGTTACTGGGTAGGAGTGGTAACCAGATTAAATCGGGTACGTTTTTTATCCGGCGGTGTAAATACTGCCCCCTAGCCCTAACAGGTTAAATATCGATACGCATACGGTCTGCCCACACTGTTTTAGTGCGGTAGGCAAATTATTCGGCTCGGTTTACCGGACAGTTAACTTCTAATTTCTAACCTTACTCTAGAAGTTAATATTGACCGACAGAAATAGTACCGTTTGGCCTAACGGACTAAATCTGGAATTTATTCCTCACTGCTATCGACATAAGACCGGAGCTACTCTAAATAGCTTCTCTCAATGGAAAATGCACAATCACTTTGTTTACATAGCAGGCTGTTTGTACAATTCTGTTTGCACAATTGATATATAGAATTTCACAGCAAAGTCCAATTCTATCTTAGATTCCTCGCACGGGGGCTCCAAATGTCGTGTCTTTGGGGGTACCATTAAACGGAAGATATGTTTATCAATTAGCTCCCTGTAATTATTATCACGCGATTAAACTGATTAATCGTTTAATTGTAATTAACTAGGAGATCGGGGCACCAAGGAGAATATTCAGATTACAAAGCTATAATTTTCCTAATATAATCTGCCTATACTATAATAGAATATAATATTATAGTACAGGAAAGTTATATTAGGAAAATTATAGCTTTGTAATCTGAATATTCTCCTTGGTGCCCCGATCTCCTAGTTAATTACAATTAAACGATTAATCAGTTTAATCGCGTGATAATAATTACAGGGAGCTAATTGATAAACATATCTTCCGTTTAATGGTACCCCCAAAGACACGACAACGGTATTATATACCACGGGTGTCAGCCAATCAGCATTCAGGGCTCGAACCACTCAGATCATAAATTACATTATAAACTGGGTGGTTTGAGCCCTGAATGCTGATTGCCTGATAGCTGTGGTATATCAGACAGTATACCACGGGTATGACAAAGCATTTCTTTTTACTGCTCTAAATAGGTTGGTAACCAGCTTATTATTGCAATAAGGCACCTCAGGGCTTTGTGGTATATGGCCAATATACCACGGCTAAGGTCTGTATCCGTGTTGTGTCGTGCCATGAACAGCCCTTTGCCGTGGTATATTGGCCATATACCACACCCACCCGTGCCTTATTGCTTAATTATACATTACACATGACATTACTCTAGTACAGTGATCTGACCATCTGTTTCTAATATTATCCCAATCCATCTGTTTCCACATTTAATTATTATTTTTTTAAACCTTTATTTAACTAGGCAAGTCAGTTAAGAACAAATTCAAGAAGTACGACATTGCTGTAAAGACATCTCTGAGGATCACTTTGTAGACATTGATGTAATATTTAAAATAGTACAACAAAGTAAATCCTGTTTTCAATAGATTTGGCCATACACGCAGAACTTATTGGGCAGCTGCTGCTTAGCACTGGATTTCTTCAAATGCTACTTCTGAAGAAATTACATGCACCTGCATGTTAACTTGCTTGGAACCAAAAAACCCAAAAAATAAACCAGCAGATCAGTTGAACTTCCGCTTTTATTGAGTCAAACGAGTTAGATACCAGACAGCTGCGCATCTAGGTTCTCTACTCTTGGCCCAATGAAATATCGATGTATCAGGAACATTGAAAATAGCAAGGCTGGTAATCAAAAATATTTATCATAAGAATATAGACCCAGTGAATTGTAAGAAACTTGAGTACAGTAAACTCTAGTATAGTTCCATGCCGTCCCTAGGAGGGGTGCGTCACTTGAGTGGGTTGAGTCACTGACGTGATCTTCCTGTCCGGATTGGCGCCCCCCCTTGGGACTGGTGTTTTGCGGGTACTATTTAATGAAGCTGCCATTTGAGGACTTGTGAGGCATCTGTTTCTCAAACTAGACACTAATGTACTTGTCCTCGTGCTCAGCTGGGCAGAACAAGAATAGACTGACGAGTTTCAGAAGAAAGTCCTTTGTTTCTGGCCATTTTGAGCCTGTAATCGAACCCACAAATGCTGATGCTACAGATACTCAACTAGTCTAAAGGCAGACAGTTGTATAGCTTCTTTAATCAGGACAACAGTTTTCATCTGTGCTAACATAATTGCAAAAGGGTTTTCAAATGATCAATTAGCCTTTTAAAATTATCAACTTGGATTAGCTAACACAACGTGCCATTGGAACACAGGAATGATGGTTGCTGTTAATGGGCCTCTGTAGATATTCCATAAAAAAAAAAAATCTGCCGTTTCCAGCTACAATAGTCATTTACAACATTAACAATGTCTACGCTGTATTTCTGATTAATTTGATGTTATTTTAAATGGACAAAAAAAATGTGCTTTCCTTTCAAGAACAAGGACATTTCTAAGTGACCCCAAACTTTTGAATGGTAGACTATATCATACTTCAGACAAAAATGATTGTTGATGTAAATCATTGTACAACACCATGGGTAAGCTCTGGCCATCATCGTTCAGCTTGAATAAGTGGATTTCTGTGGATGTGGGTGTTTTATTAACATGGACATCAGCTTTAGGGAGTGGTAATAGTGGCCAATTGTGATTGAAATTGAGATCAGCTGGGCGGGTAATCTTAGCGCATATTATTGGTTTAATGGAGATCACCTGGTGTTGAGTGTTGGTTGTAATTGACCCACAAAGTCCTTTTGGAAAAATGTTAACATCCTTAAAGTCTCTCTCCAGTCATGTAATATGAACAAATATGGAGTACGATGGAATAGGAATAAATACGTAACTTACATCTAAAAAGTGATGGCTCACTGTATTGTAGTTTGTAGTTATATGGGCTAACTCTAGGGGGTATGCAATACCTTATACAAGAAACAAGCTGTAAAATACCTGGGAAAGACGTGTCTGTGATACATTATGGGGATATCATTGTTTCATTTCTTTGACATTCAGAGGCTGACTTTGCTTGGGAAGTAATCTAATTCTGTCACTATCAATTGATTAAGATAGTGACTATCTATACAATAGAAGATGTTTAACCCAGACCATTTTTAGGGAAACACGTATTACCTTCTCTCATTAGGTTAAGCCACGGAAGAAGAGTAGCCAGCAGTTAAAGCTTACATTTTCTGAATCGGTAGGTCTACTCTGTCAGGGGCGGAAAGGTAGGCTTAACTTTTGAAAGTACCATGCTCAGATTCCTAATGACGTCTCAGATTTAACTATTTTCAAATGGGGATCATTTTGTTGCAAACAAGACACTTTGGCATTGGAGAAATATGTTAAGATGAACACATAGGCCTATCTCTGTCCATTCTCAGTCTGTAATTTCAGTAATTTGTGGTATTACAAAAAGATTATGCTAATATGTTAAATTACATAGAATTGCATGAAATGTTAATGAAACGCAATTCTTTCTCGGTGCTGCAAATACGATGATAGATTAATTTGATAGCTTCTACTATAAATTAAATCTTTCCCCCCCTACTCTTGTCTACGGTGGTCTGCAAACCCACAAACTCCTGACCTGCAACCCCATGCACTATCATCGCCATGCCATGTAAAGTTTACAGGACAAAGAACAGTTTTTAAAACAACATGTTTTGGTCTGTCCAAGAAGTGAGGGTAAATTGTAGACATGTTCTCTGCTTTCCATTTCATTTAAATTATTATTTTGGGTATAGGGGAGGGTTCAGGCAGGGCCATCCATTTTCATTTCAGAGAGGTCCAATTTTCCCCATGTAACACTTATTATAAATAATGTCCACTCCCTAGCACCAGGGGACATGGGCTAGCCCTAATGTCTTCCTCAACTATGGTATCAAAACCAATAACTCAGTGAATCCTGATGTAACCTCTTTAGAACATGCTTAACCTTGTCCTCAGGCTCGATTTCCTGACATATAGAGCCTGGTAACACTGTGCTACAAAGACTTGAAAGGGGTGTAGTTAAAATCGAGGCGTGAGAGGGAGCGAGCCGGTTACAGCTGTATTATGGGAATTTGAGAAATGGCGACGTGTTCGATCACATTAACCATATTATTTTTGGGAAGCTCAACTGATTCTGTGTTCGGGCATATACAGTTTATATGTGAAAAAAGATGCATACTTTCAGATTTTCCTAACTCACTTCGTTGTTTAAATCACTTGCTCTGCTTGGCACATTGAACTCCACAATGTAGGGGGGAGGTTCTAAGGGTTCTGCTAGATGGTGATGGACTGAGCGATCAGCCAATTAAAACTGACTGTTTTCCAGTGGTGGAAAAAGTACCCAATTTTCATCCTTGAGCAAAAGTAAAAAGGTACCTTAATAGAAAATGACTCAAGTAAAAGTGAAAGTCAACCAATAAAATACTACTTGAGTAAAAGTCTAAAATTATTTGGTATTAAATGTACTTAAGTATCAAAAGTATAAATAATAGAAAATTCCTTATTAATAAGCAAACCAGACACGATTTTCTTGTTTTTTTTTTTAATTTACGGATAGCCAGGTTTACAGTTCAACACTCAGATATAATTTGCAAACGAAGCATTTGTATTTCGTGATTCTGCCAGATCAGAGGCAGTAGGGATGATCAGGGATGTTCTCTTGATAAGTGTGTGAATTAGACAATTATCCTCTGCAGCTAAGCATTCAAAATGTGATGTGTACTTTTGGGTGTCGGAAAATGTAAGGAGTAAAAATTTTATTATTTTCTTTAGGAATGTAGTGGAGCAAAAGTTGTCAAAAATATAAATATTAAAGAAAAGTACAGATACCCAAAAAGTACTTTACACCACTCCTGTTTTCACTGCTCCTGCCATAGACTCCCAGTCAAGTCCAGTTCTGAGGCGCTGTGAAACCAGACGTCTCGACAGAGAGAGAGCTGGCTGGTGGGCAAGACTAGAACATGCTCTCTCTGCGGAAGAGGCGGAGCTTGGTCAGGAAGTTGAAGTAGGTGAATGTCAGGCAGACCAACAGGTTCTTCATTGGGTAAAGCAGCGGTGTGATGTAGCCGTGGACAGAGATCAGAGCGAGGCGCAGCAGCAGGAAAGGCAGGTCCTGCAGGAAAAAGCCAGCTGATGGCAGTAAAGCGCTGTGAGGCGTCACTGCCAGACGGAGACAGGACAGAAATGCCAGGATGTAGACAGCAAACACCCAGCCAGAGTAAAACACGTCTGGAATCCCCGCCACGCGCACCAGCTCCACCACATCCATCCAGAACAGGAAGCTGTGAACAAACACCTCTGACCTCATATCCTGGGACCACAGGACACGGAGCGGGCCAGAGTGGGAGTGTGACGAGGAGTACAGGTAGGTCGCGCTGGCTGGTCGTGAGCCGACTGCTTCCTGGTCCCTCCACCTCCCTGTAGCCGAACCGTTCCCCAACACCCCGTTCTGCCCCCTCTCATAGTATAGCTGGCCCGACACGCTGTTCACCTGCTCCAGGTGGGTCAGAACAGGACCCGGCATGTCCAGACCCATTTCCATACGGTCTGCTGGAGGAGACAACAGGACATCATTATATAGTAGTATCAGTGGTGCCCACATTGATCGTGTCTCTGCTTAGAAGAATACTTATTTTATAGAATTGATGCCTTTCATCAAATAGCAGAAAACAGATCATTCAGTCGACACTCTTACCAGTTACAGACTATGGCAATATTGTCTACATCAGGGGTGTCAAACTCATTTTGCCCAGGGACCGCATTCGGTCTTCAATGAGGTCTGGAGGGCCACATTGAAAATGTGTTATATTTCCTCGTTGACAAAGTGTGGAAAAAAATCATCTCAATCCATTCTTTTGGGAATTCTCGATGCTCTCTGACTGTTGAGCTTTTTCAGCGAGCTGGACACAGTCAAGAAACAATATGAATGTAGGTCCATCATCATTACCGTAAATTCCGGACTATAAACCGCAACTTTTTTCCCAGGCTTTGAACCTCGCGGCTTAAACAATGATGCGGCTAATATATGGATTTTTCCCGCTTAATTAAAAAAAAAAAAAAAAAACACATTCTGTGACGTGCTCAGTTTTTTGGCGGCATGAAGCTTTCATTAGACCAATGAAATTGCCGAATGGGTTAAGGTCAAACAACTTTTTTGTTTACTGTTTAGATTAAATCGAGCGCTCTCAAACTTCCCATCATTCTGATTACGGTAGTCATTTTGTCACCCTCATCATGGCAAAAAACACAGAAATGCATATGATGCAGCTTTCAAGTTGAAGGCGATTGATCTGGCTGTTGGAAAAGGAAATAGAGCTGCTGCACGGGAGCTTGGTCTTAATGAGTCGATAAGACGTTGGAAACAGCAGCGTGAGGAATTGACTCAGTGCAAAAAGACAACTAAAGCTTACTGCTAATTTTTTATTTTTTGTTACAAGTCGTGTTTCGTTAAAGCCTATGTATTTTTGTTACAAGCTGTGTTTCATTAAAGCCTGTGTAAAGTTAATTTGTTTCAATGTACCGGTAGGCACCTGCGGCTTATAGAAATGTGCGGCTTATTTATGTTCAAAATATATATATTTTTTAAATTCAGTGGGTGCGGTTTATATTCAGGAGCGCTTAATAGTCCGGAAATTACGGTACTACAGTTTCCATTTGGATTTAGTCATTTCTAAAAGGTCCAATGCAGCTGTCTTTTTATCTCTATCAAATAATGTTTGATTCTGTATAATTCTGGCCCCTCTTTGGACACTGTGTTTACTAACCTCCAGACAAGCTTCAATGCCATACAACTCTCCTTCCGTGGCCTACAATTGCTCTTAAATGCAAGTAAAACTAAATGCATGCTCTTCAACCGATCGCTGCCCGCACCTGCCCGCCCGTCCAGCATCACTACTCTGGACGGGTCTGACCTAGAATATGCAGACAATTACAAATACCTAGATGTCTGGTTAGATTGTAAACTCTCCTTCCAGACTCACATTAAGCATCTCCAATCCAAAATTAAATCTAGAATCGGCTTCCTATTTCGGAACAAAGACCCCTTCACTCATGCTGCCAAACATACCCTCGTAGAACTGACCATCCTGCCGATCCTTGACTTCGGCGATGTCATTTACAAAATAGCCTCCAACACCCTACTCAGCAAATTGGATGCAGTCTACCACAGTGCCATCCGTTTTGTCACCAAAGTCCCATATATTACCCACCACTGTGACCTGTATGCTCTCGTTGGCTGGCCCTCGCTTCGTATTCGTCGCCGAACCCACTGGCTCCAGGTCATCTATAAGTCTTTGCTAGGTAAAGCCCCACCTTATCTCAGCTCACTGGTCACCATAGCAGCAATCACCCGTAGCACACGCTCCAGCAGGTATATTTCACTGGTCACCCCCAAATCCTATTCCTCCATTGGCCGCCTTTCCTTCCAGGTCTCTGCTGCCAATGACAGGAACGAATTGCAAAAATCACTGAAGCTGGAGACTCATATCACCCTCACTAACTTTAAGCATCAGCTGTCAGAGCAGCTCACAGATCATTGCACCTATACATAGCCCATCTGTAAATAGCCCATCCAACTAACTCATCCCCATATTGTTATTTATTTATTTTTGCTCCTTCGCACCCCAGTATCTCTACTTGCACATTCATCTTCTGCACATTATCACTCCAGTGTTTAATTGCTAAATTCTAATTACTTCGCCACTACGGCCTACTTATTGCCTTACCTCATTTGCACACACTGTATATAGATTTTTTTTTCTGTTGTGTTATTGACTGTATGTTTGCTTATTCCATGTGTTGTTGTTTGTGTCGCACTGCTTTGCTTTATCTTGGCCAGGTTGCAGTTGTAAATGAGAACTTGTTCTCAACTGGCCTACCTGGTTAAATAAAGGTGAAATAAAAATATCTGGGTAAGAATTTAGTATCTTACTGTGATCGTTTTCAATCAAAATGGTCAAATATAGTTCTTAGCAACAAGCAATTTCCCAAGGACTGTCTGGGAGTGGTATGAGTGGGGAGAGGAAAACTGAAAACTAGCTGTTATTGGCAAAGGTTTGGAACCATCTTTGTTATTGGTCTATTAACTAATGTACCGCCTGGTGATGTCACCAGGCAGGCCAAAACTCCATCCCACAAAAACAGAGCTGTTTGAAAAGACCGCCTAACAGTAAAGGGGAATTATCATCAATTTCACACTATCATTCCAACCTCAATGTGGAAATATACACTACCTTTCAAAAGTTTGGGGTCACTTAGATATGTCCTTGTTTTTGAAAGAAAAGCCTATTTTTTTTTGTCCATTAAAATATCAAATTGATCAGAAATTCAGTGTAGACATTGTTAATGTTGTAAATGACTATTGTAGCTGGTAACGGCTGATTTTGAATGGAATATCTACAGAGGCCCATTATCAACAACCATCCCTCCGGTGTTCCAATGGCACGTTGTGTTAGCTAATACAAGTTGATCATTTTAAAAGGCTAATTGATCATTAGAAAACCCTTATGCAATTATGTTAGCACAGCTGAAAACTGTTGTCCTGATTAAAGAAGCAATAAAAAAAACTGGCCTTCTTTAGACTAGTTGAGTATCTGGAGCATCAGCATTTGTGGGTTTGATTACAGGCTCAAAATGGCCAGAAACAAAGCACTTTCTTCTGAAACTAGTCAGTCTACACCTCACAAGTCCTTCATTAAATAGTACCCGCAAAACACCAGTGTCAACAGTGAAGAGGTGACTCCGGGATGCTGGCCTTCTAGGCAGAGTTACAAAGAAAAAGCCATATCTCCGACTGGCCAATAAAAATAAAAAATTAAGATGGGCAAAAAAACACAGACACTGGACAGAGGAACTCTGCCCAGAAGGCCAGCATCCCGGAGTAGCCTCTTCACTGTTGACGTTGAGGCTGGTGTTTTGCGGGTACTATTTAATGAATCTGCCAGTTGAGGACTTGTGAGGCATCTGTTTCTCAAACTAGACATTCTAATGTACTTGTCAGCATGCTAAGTTGGGCACCGGGGCCTCCCACTCTTTCTATTCTGGTTAGAGCCAGTTTGCTCTGTTCTGTGAAGGGAGTAGTACACAGCGTTGTACAAGATCTTCAGTTTCTTGGCAATTTCTTGCATGCAATAGCCTCCATTTCTCAGAACAAGAATAGACTGATGAGTTTCAGAAGAAACTGCTTTGTTTCTAGCCATTTTGAGCCTGTAATCGAACCCACAAATGCTGATGCTACAGATAGTCAACTAGTCTAAAGGCAGACAGTTGTATAGCTTCTTTAAATCAGGACAACAGTTTTAACAGTTTTCATCCAGATACTCAACTAGTCTAAAGGCCAGTTTTGCTGCTTCTTTAATCAGAACAGTTTTCAGCTGTGCTAAAATAATTGCATAAGGGTTTTCTAATGATCAATTAGCCTTTTAAAATGATCAACTTCGATTAGCTAACACAACGTGCCATTGGAACACAGGAGTGATGGTTGCTGATATTGGGCCTCTGTACGCATATGTAGATATTCCATTCAAAATCAGTCGTTACCAGTTACAATAGTCATTTACAACATTAACAATGTCTACACCAAGTTTCTGATCAATTTGTGAGGCAGTAACAACGGTACCATGCCCAGTGAGGCAGTAACAACGGTACCATGCCCAGTGAGGCAGTAACAACGGTACCATGCCCCAGTGAGGTAGTAACAATGGTACCATGCCCAGTCAAGGCAGTAACAACGGTACAATGCCCAGTGAGGTAGTAACAATGGTACCTTGCCCTGTGAGGCTGCACGGCCGGATCCTCTCGATGATATCAACACAGATGAGAGAGAAGAGCACAAGAGAGTTGGGCAGCTCAGAGAAGTGGTCCTGTCTGTACTGTGGTCCCTTATCCACCTGCACCTGAATGGACCAACGTAGAGCGAGATTGAGTTAGGGTTTAGGGCTAGGGGTTAAGGTTAGGGTTAGATGTCAGGGGTTAAGGCAGTTCAGAGAAGTGGTCCTATCTGTACTGTGATCCTTTATCCACCTGCACCTGCATGGAGCAACTTAGAGACAGTTAAGGGTTAAGGATAGAGTTCAAGGGTTAGGGTTAAGGAAGCTCAGAGTATCTGTCCACCGGCATCAACAGAGAAAATGTCTTCTGTAACCACGTTTCAAATCAAATCTTATTTGTCACATGCGCCAAATACAACAGGTATTCAGCGCTTACTTAGAAGCCCTTAAACAACAATGCATTTAAGAAATAAGAACAACAAATAATTAAAGAGCAGCAGTAAATAACAATAGCGGGGCTATATACAGGGGGTACCGATACAGAGTGTGTGCGGGGGCACCGGTGTCGAGGTAATTGAGGTAATATGCATATGTACAGTCGTGGCCAAACGTTTTGAGAATGACACAAATTTTAATTTCAACAAAGTTTGCTGCTTCAGTGTCTTTAGATATTTTTGTCAGATGTTACTATGGAATACTGAAATATAATTACAAGCATTTCATAAGTGTCAAAGGCTTTTATTCACAATTACATGAAGTTGATGCAAAGAGTCAATATTTGCAGTGTTGACCCTTTTTCAAGACCTCTGCAATCCACCCTGGCATGCTGTCAATTAACTTCTGGGCCACATCCTGACTGATGGCAGCCCATTCTTGCATAATTAATGCTTGGAGTTTGTCAGAATTTGTGGGTTTTCACAAGTTCTCAATGGGATTAAGGTCTGGGGAGTTTTCTGCACATGGACCCAAAATATCGATGTTTTGTTCCCCGAGCCACTTAGTTATCACTTTTGCCTTATGGCAAGGTGCTCCATCATGCTCGAAAAGGCATTGTTCGTCACCAAACTGTTTCTCGATGGTTGGGAGAAGTTGCTCTCGGAGGATGTGTTGGTACCATTCTTTATTCATGGCTGTGTTCTTAGGCAAAATTGTGAGTGAGCCCACTCCCTTGGCTGAGAAGCAACCCCACACATGAATGGTCTCAGGATGCTTTACTGTTGGCATGACACAGGACTGATGGTAGCGCTCACCTTGTCTTCTCCGGACAAGCTTTTTACCGGATACCCCAAACAATCGGAAAGGGGATTCATCAGAGAAAATGACTTTACTCCAGTCCTCAGCAGTCCAATCCCTGTACCTTTTGCAGAATATCAGTCTGTCCCTGATGTTTTTCCTAGAGAGAATTGGCTTCTTTGCTGCCCTTCTTGACACCAGGCCATCCTCCAAAAGTCTTCGCCTCACTGTGTGTGCAGATGCACTCACACCTGCTTGCTGCCATTCCTGAGCAAGCTCTGTACTGTTGGTGCCCCGATCCCGCAACTGAATCAACTTTAGGAGATGGTCCTGGTGCTTGCTGGACTTTCTTGGGCGCCCTTCACAACAATTGAACTGCTCTCCTTGAAGTTCTTGATGATCCGATAAATGGTTGATTTAGGCGCAATCTTACTGGCATCAATATCCTTGCCTGTGAAGCCCTTTTTGTGCAAAGCAATGAAGACGGCACGTGTTTCCTTGCAGGTAACCATGGTTGACAGAGGAAGAACAATGATTCCAAGCACCACCCTCCTTTTGATGCTTCCAGTCTGTTATTCGAACTCAATCAGCTTGACAGAGTGATCTCCAGCCTTGTCCTCGTCAACACTCACACCTGTGTTAATGAGAGAATCACTGACATGATGTCAGCTGGTCCTTTTGTGGCAGGGCTGAAATGCAGTGGAAATGTTTTGGGGATTCAGTTCAATTGCATGGCAAAGAGGGACTTTGCAATTAATCGCAATTAATCTGAACACTCTTCATAACATTCTGGAGTATATGCATATTGCCATCATACAAACTGAGGTAGCAGACTTTGTGAAAATTTATATTTGTGTCATTCTCAAAACTTTTGGCCACGACTACAGTTGAAGTCGGGAGTTTACATACACCTTAGCCAAATACCTTTAAACACAGTTTTTCCACAATTCCTGACATTTCATCCTAGTAAACATTCTCTGTCTTTGGTCAGTTATGATCACCACTTTATTTTAAGAATGTGAAATGTCAGAATAATAGTAGAGAATGATTTATTTCAGATTTTATTTCTTTCATCACATTCCCAGTGGGTCAGAAGTTTACATGCACTCAATTAGTATTTGGTAGCATTGCCTTTAAATTGTTTAACTTTGGTCAAATGTTTCAGGTAGCCTTCCACAAGCTTCCCACAATAATTTGGGTGAATTTTGGCCCATTCCTCCTGACAGAGCTGGTGTAACTGAGTCAGGTTTGTACATTAGGCCTCCTTGCTCGCACACGCTTTTTCAGTTCTGCCGGCAAATCTTCTACAGGACTGAGGTCAGGGCTTTGTGATGGCCACACCAATATCTTGACTTTGTTGTCCTTAAGCCATTTTGCCACAACTTTGGAAGTATGCTTGGGGTCATTGTCCATTTGGAAGATCCATTTGCGACCAAGCTTTAACTTCCTGACTGATGTCTTGAGATGTTGCTTCAATATATCCATTTAATTTTCCTGCCTCATGATGCCATCTATTTTGTGAAGTACACCAGTCCCTCCTGCAGCAAAGCACCCCCACAACATGATGCTGCCACCCCCGTGCTTCACGGTTGGGATGGTGTTCTTAGGCTTGCAAGCCTCCCCCTTTTTCCTCCAAACATAATGATGGTCATTATGGCCAAACAGTTCTATTTTTGTTTCATCCGACCAGAGGACAATTCTCCAACAAGTATGATCTTTGTCCCCATGTGCAGTTGCAAACCGTAGTCTGGCTTTTTTTATGGCGGTTTTGGAGCAGTGGCTTCTTCCTTGCTGAGCGGCCTTTCAGGTTATGTCGATAAAGGACTCTTTTTACTGTGGATATAGATACTTCTGAACCCGTTTCCTCCAGCATCTTCACAAGGTCCTTTGCTGTTGTTCTGGGATTGATTTGCACTTTTTGCACCAAATTACGTTAATCTCAAGCAGACCGAACACGTCTCCTTCCTGAGCGGCATGACGGCTGCGTGGTCCCATGGAGTTTATACTTGCGTACTATTGTTTGTACATATAAACGTGGTACCTTCAGGCATTTGGAAATTGCTCCCAAGGATTAAGCAGACTTATGGAGGTCTACAATTAGTTTTCTGAGGTCTTGGATGATTTATTTAGATTTTCCCATGATGTCAAGCAAAGAGCCACTTAGTTTGAAGGTAGGCCTTGAAATACATCCACGGGTACACCTCCAATTGACTAAAATGATGTCAATTAGCCTATCAGAAGCTTCTAAAGCCATGACATTTTCTGGAATTTTCCAAGATGTTTAAAGGCAGTCAACTTAGTGTATGTAAACTTCTGACCCACTCGAATTGTGATACAGTGAATTATAAGTGAAATAATCTGCCTGTAAACAATTGTTGCAAAAATTACTTGTGTCATGCACAAAGTAGATGTCCTAACCGACTTGCCAAAACTATAGTTTGTTGACAAGAAATTTGTGGAGTGGTTGAAAAATTTGTTTTAATGACTCCAACGTAAGTGTATGTAAACTTCCAACTTCAACTGTAGGTAGAGTTATTAAAGTTTCCATCCAATTTTTATTCAAGTAATGTCATACCATAAAAGTCTGATGGAAACAGAAAGTTTTGGTACAGTTTTATAAATGCTGACAGATATTTCGTTCGTTCGACATGGTGGGATATTTTTGTAAATCATTTTTGCAAGAAATGGCAGTGGAAACACCATGCGGAAATATTGATTTAATAAGCATCATATGGAGTAATGTGATGATATGGTGTGTGGTCCTCCTACTACAACTCTGAAAAGAGTTTATTAGGCTACAGATGAAATAATTTATGAACTTCACAGGCTGGTGAAAGGTCATGAGCTTGGTGCTCCTTTCCAATAAATATTCAAGGGCTGATTCTGGTGACATGATGACCCATGCTTGATTGCCGTTTGACAAAGAAAAATATTCTCACTTATCTATTTAATGCAACAGTTTTTGTGACAAAAGCAAATGGTAGAGTTGAAAATGCAATAAACACATTGAACTTTAGATTTTTTTCGGTACATGAAAACTTACGCAAAAAAAGTATATTTTGTGTGCACTACATCATCACACTGATTTTCATCTGCAACAACTCAGTTTGGTGGAAACCTATAACCTATACCTAGCTATAGAAAACGTCAGGAAAAAGTCTTCATAGAGACACTGTCAGGAAAACGTCTTCATTGAGAAAGAGAAGTTAAAGATTTTGGCAGTGCTAAAACAACATTCCATATTATACAACATTCCATATAACTGTCATAACACCCAGTAAGATCTCATTGAATGTCCTGAACATCAGCGAAGGAGATGCTATGAAACAGGAATGTAGCTGGTATATTTTGTGACCAAGTGTTGGTTATTAGGGTGAGACGGTTAGGGTGAGACGGTTAGGGTGAAAATGTAATGACATAACCTTGTGTTTGAATTCCTACTTCATTCCACCGTGGATCAGGTTAATAGTCAACCTGTTGTATTTAGGATTGTTAGTGAGTACCTGACTCCCCGTCACACCCTGTACTTGTGTGTGTGTGTGTGTGTAACCAGGTGGCGAATCGCATCTCTGCATGTCTGGCAGACATATCAGTGTGGATGATGGATCACCACCTCAAGCTGAACCTCGGCAAGACGGAGCTGCTCTTCCTCCCGGGGAAGGACTGCCCGTTCCATGATCTCGCCATCACGGTTGACAACTCCATTGTGTCCTCCTCCCAGAGTGCTAAGAGCCTTGGCGTGACCCTGGACAACACCATGTCGTTCTCCGCTAACATCAAGGCGGTGACCCGATCCTGTAGGTTCATGCTCTACAACATTCGCAGAGTACGACCCTGCCTTACACAGGAAGCGGCGCAGGTCCTAATCCAGGCACTTGTCATCTCCCGTCTGGATTACTACAACTCCCTGTTGGCGGGGCTCCCTGCCTGTGCCATTAAACCCCTACAACTCATCCAGAACGCCGCAGCCCGTCTGGTGTTCAACCTTCCCAAGTTCTCTCACGTCACACCGCTCCTCCGCTCTCTCCACTGGCTTCCAGTTGAAGCTCGCTGTGAGGGGAACGGCACCTCCGTACCTTCAGGCTCTGATCAGTCCCTACACCCAAACAAGGGCACTGCGTTCATCCACCTCTGGCCTGCTGCCCCCCCTATCTCTGCGGAAGCACAGTTCCCGCTCAGCCCAGTTAAAACTGTTCGCTGCTCTGGCACCCCAATGGTGGAACAAGCTCCCTCACGACGCCAGGACAGCGGAGTCAATCACCACCTTACGTAGACACCTGAAACCCCACCTCTTTAAGGAATACCTGGGATAGGATAAACTAACCCCCCCCCCCCCCCCCCCCACAAAAAAAAATACAAAAATAAAAGTAAAAATTAAATAAGATAGATGTACTGTTGTTCCACTGGATATCATAAGGTGAATGCACCAATTTGTAAGTCGCTCTGGATAAGAGCATCTGCTAAATTACGTAAATGTAAATGTGTGTGTGTGGTCACTGTGCACACATACTCCACTCACGAGAGAGTCAAAAAGTCAAGTGACACATGCACTGACATTTATATATTTAAAAAAAAATTGTTTTACCTTGGAACCGGCGATCAGAATAGAGAAGCATGGTAACGTGCACAGAATCACATAGGCCAATGTTGTTGGTCTCCTGAAAAACAGCATGTTAGTCAATGACATAGGCCAAACTACAACCCAAATACTATAGTACATACTACAACCCAAATACTATACTACAACCCAAATACTATACTACATACTACAACCCAAATCCTCCAATACTGCAACCCTGGTGTTGCAAGTGCCATGCTCTACCAACTGAGCTACACAGGAAAATGTAATATATAATGTAATGTATAATGAATAATGTAATGTATAACGTATATTGAATAATCTATAATATAATGCGTAATGTATAATGTAAAGTGTGATGTATAATGTAATGTCATGTATAATGTAATGTGTAATGTATAATGCAAAGTGTGATGTATATTGTAATGTCATGTATAATGTAATGTATAATGCAATGTATAATTTAATGTATAGTAAGATGTAATGTGTACTGTATAATGTAATGTATATAATGTATAATGTAATGTACGGTATAATATAATGTATAATGTAACGTAATGTAAGGTATACAATAAAGGTATATAATGCAATGTATAATATAATACGTAACGTAAGGTATAATGTAAGGTATAATGTAATGTAAGGTATAATGTAATGTATGTAATATAATGTAATTTATAATGTTAAGTATAACGTAAAGTATAACGAAATGCACAATGTCATGTACAATGTAATGTATAAAGTAAAATATGTTATGTACAATGAATAATGTATAATATAATGTATAAAGTAATATGTCATGTATAATATAATGTAATATGTCATGTATAATGTAATGTCATGTATAATGTAATGTCATGTATATTGTAATGTGTACTGTATAATGTAATGTATATTATGATATGTAGTGTATAATATGTAATGTATAATATGATGTGTAGTGTATAATATGATATGTAGTGTATAATATGTATAATGTAACGTGTAATGTATAGCAAGGTATAATGTAATGTAATATTCAAGGTAATATATAAATGTATAATATATAATGTAATGTCAAATGTAAGATATAATGTAAGGTATAATGTAATGTATAATACAAAGTGTGATGTATAATGTAATATGTACTGTATTATATGTATAATGTAATGTGTAATGCAATTTATGGTAAGGTATAATGTAATGTAATATAATATAATGTATAATGTAAGGTATAATGTAATAAATAATATAATGTATAATAGTGTAATGTAAGGTATAATGTAATGTATAATATGTTATGTACATTGAATAATGTATAAAGTAATATGTAATGTGTCATGTGTGATGTATAATATAATGTAATATGTAATGTAAAGTGTGATGCACAATGTAATGTATAATATATAATATAATGTAATGTATAATGCATAATGCAAAGTCTGACCTATAATGTAAGGTATATTGTATAATGTAAGGTATAATATGATATGTATAATGCAAAATGTGATGTACAATGCAATATGTAATGCATAATGTAATATGTAATGTATAATGTAATGTATAAAATGATACAGTGAGGGGAAAAAAGTATTTGATCCCCTGCTGATTTTGTACATTTGCCCACTGACAAAGAAATGATCAGTCTATAATATTAATGGTAGGTTTATTTGAACAGTGACAGACAGAATAACAAAAAAATCCAGAAAAACGCATGTCAAAAATGTTATAAATTGATTTGTATTTTAATGAGGGAAATAAGTATTTGACCCCGTCTCAATCAGAAAGATTTCTGGCTCCCAGGTGTCTTTTATACAGGTAACGAGCTGAGATTAGGAGCACACTCATAAAGGGAGTGCTCCTAATCTCAGTTTGTTACCTGTATAAAAGACACCTGTCCACAGAAGCAATCAATCAATCAGATTCCAAACTCTCCACCATGGCCAAGACCAAAGAGCTCTCCAAGGATGTCAGGGACAAGATTGTAGACCTTCACAAGGCTGGAATGGGCTACAAGACCATCGCCAAGCAGCTTGGTGAGAAGGTGATAACAGTTGGTGCGATTATTCGCAAATGGAAGACACACAAAAGAACTGTCAAATCTCCCTCGGCCTGGGGCTCCATGCAAGATCTCACCACGTGGAGTTGCAATGATCATGAGAACGGTGAGGATTCAGCCCAGAACTACACGGGAGGATCTTGTCAATGATCTCAAGGCAGCTGGGACCATAGTCATCAAGAAAACAATTGGTAACACACTACGCCGTGAAGGACTGAAATCCTGCAGCGCCCACAAGGTCCCCCTGCTCAAGAAAGCACATATACATGCCCGTCTGAAGTTTGCCAATGAACATCTGAACGATTCAGAGGACAACTGGGTGAAAGTGTTGTGGTCAGATGAGACCAAAATGGAGCTCTTTGGCATCAACTCAACTCGCCGTGTTTGGAGGAGGAATGCTGCCTATGACCCCAAGAACACCATCCCCACCGTCAAACATGGAGGTGGAAACATTATGCTTTGGGGGTGTTTTTCTGCTAAGGGGACAGGACAACTTCACCGCATCAAAGGGACGATGGACGGGGCCATGTACCGTCAAATCTTGGGTGAGAACCTCCTTCCCTCAGCCAGGGCATTGAAAATGGGTCGTGGATGGGTATTCCAGCATGACAATGACCCAAAACACATGGCCAAGGCAACAAAGGAGTGGCTCAAGAAGAAGCACATTAAGGTCCTGGAGTGGCCTAGCCAGTCTCCAGACCTTAATCCCATAGAAAATCTGTGGAGGGAGCTGAAGGTACGAGTTGCCAAATGTCAGCCTCGAAACCTTAATGACTTGGAGAAGATCTGCAAAGAGGAGTGGGACAAAATCCCTCCTGAGATGTGTGCAAACCTGGTGGCCAACTACAAGAAATGTCTGACCTCTGTGATTGCCAACAAGGGTTTTGCCACCAAGTACTAAGTCATGTTTTGCAGAGGGGTCAAATACTTATTTCCCTCATTAAAATGCAAATAATTTTATAACATTTTTGACATGCGTTTTTCTGGATTTTTTGTTGTTGTTATTCTGTCTCTCACTGTTCAAATAAACCTACCATTCAAATTATAGACTGATCATTTCTTTGTCAGTGGGCAAACGTACAAAATCAGCAGGGGATCAAAAACTTTTTTCCCTCACTGTATGTATAATGAGATATGTATTGTAATATGTAAGGTAAAATATAATATGTATAATGTGATGTGTACTGTATAATATAATGGATATGATATGTATAATATGATATGTAATATGATATGTATAATGATATGCATAATATATAATGTATAATATGATATGTATAATGTAATGTAAATGATATGCATAATATATAATGTAATGTATAATATGTCATATGTAATGTATAATATGATATGCGTAATGTAATGTATAATATGATATGCGTAATGTAATGTGTAATATGATATGTATAATGTATAATGCAAAGTGTGATGTATAATGTAATGTATAATGAAATATGTCATGTGTAATGTAATGTATAATATGATATTTATAATGTAATATGTCTTGTAATATGTAATGTATAATATGATATGTACAGTTGTGGCCAAAAGTTTAGAATGACACAAATATTAATTTTCACAAAGTCTGCTGCCTTAGTTTATATGATGGCAATTTGCAAATACTCCAGATTGTTATGAAGAGTGATCAGATGAATTGCAATTAATTGCAAAGTCCCTCTTTGCCATGCAAATGAACTGAATCCCAAAAGAACATTTCCACTGCATTTCAGCCCTGCCACAAAAGGACCAGCTGACATCATGTCAGTGATTCTCTCATTAACACAGGTGTGAGTGTTGACGAGGACAAGGCTGGAGATCACTCTGTCATGCTGATTGAGTTCGAATAACAGACTGGAAGCATCAAAAGGAGGGTGGTGCTTGGAATCATTGTTCTTCCTCTGTCAACCATGGTTACCTGCAAGGAAACACTTGCCGTCATTATTGCTTTGCACAAAAAGGGCTTCACAGGCAAGGATATTGATGCCAGTAAGATTGCACCTAAATGAACCATTTATCGGATCATCAAGAACTTCAAGGAGAGCAGTTCAATTGTTGTGAAGAAGGCTTCAGGGCACCCAAGAAAGTCCAGCAAGCACCAGGACCATCTCCTAAAGTTGATTCAGTTGTGGGATCGGGGCACCAACAGTACAGAGCTTGCTCAGGAATGGCAGCAGGCAGGTGTGAGTGCATCTGCATGCACAGTGAGGCGAAGACTTTTGGAGGATGGCCTGGTGTCAAGGGCAGCAAAGAAGCCACTTCTCTCCAGGAAAAACATCAGGGACAGACTGATATTCTGCAAAAGGTACAGGGATTGGACTGCTGAGGACTGGGGTAAAGTCATTTTCTCTGATGAATCCCCTTTCCGATTGTTTGGGGTATCTGGAAAAAAGCTTGTCCGGCGAAAACAAGGTGAGCGCTACCATCAGTCCTGTGTCATGCCAACAGTAAAGCATCCTGAGATCATTCATGTGTGGGGTTGCTTCTCAGCCAAGGGAGTGGGCTCACTCACAATTTTGCCTAAGAACACAGCCATGAATAAGGAATGGTACCAACACATCCTCCGAGAGCAACTTCTCCCAACCATCCAGAAACAGTTTGGTGACGAACAATGCCTTTTCGAGCATGATGGAGCACCTTGCCATAAGGCAAAAGTGATAACTAAGTGGCTCGGGGAACAAAACATCGATATTTTGGGTCCATGTGCAGAAAACTCCCCAGACCTTAATCCCATTGAGAACTTGTGAAAACCCACAAATTCTGACAAACTCCAAGCATTAATTATGCAAGAATGGGCTGCCATCAGTCAGGATGTGGCCCAGAAGTTAATTGACAGCATGCCAGGGTGGTTTGCAGAGATCTTGAAAAAGGGTCAACACTGCAAATATTGACTCTTTGCATCAACTTCATGTAATTGTCAATAAAAGCTTTTGACACTTATGAAATGCTTGTAATTATACTTCAGTATTCCATAGTAACATCTGACAAAAATATCTAAAGACACTGAAGCAGCAAACTTTGAGGAAATTAAAATTTGTGTCATTCTCAAAACTTTTGGCCACCACTGTATAATGCAATGTGTGCTGTATAATGTAATGTTTACTGTAATGTAATGTATAATATGTATAATGTATATGATTTGTATAATATGATATGTATAACATAATGTGATATGTATAATATATGTATAATGAATTATGATATGTAATGTATAATATGTATAATGTAATAAGATATGTATAATATAATGAATAATATATGTATAATATGATATGTATTATGATATGTATAATGTAATGTATAATATGATATGTATAATGTAATGTAATGTATAATATCATATGTATAATATATGTATAACGTAATGTGTACTGTATAATGTAATGTGTACTGTATAATGTAATATGCAAAATAATGTATAATATGATTGTATAATGTATATGATGTATAATGAAATGTATAATATGATATGTAATATATTGTATCATGCAAAGTGTGATGTATAATGTAATGCGTAATGTAATATATCATAAAAAGTGTGACGTATAATGTCATATGTCATGTGCAGTATAACATAATGTCATGTATAATGTAATATGTAATGTATAATATTATGTAATGTATATAACAATTTCATGTATAATGTCATGTATAATGTAATGTCATGTATAACGTAATATGTAATGTAAGGTTTAATATAATGTATAAAGTAATATTTAATATAAGGTATAATAAATAATGTAATGTCTAATATAATGTAATGTATAATATGTCATGTATAATGTAATGTCTAATATAATGTATAATATGTCATGTATAATGTGTCACGCAAAGTATAATGTATATTATATAATGTAAAGTGTGATGTATACTATATAATGTCTGTGATGTATAATGTAAAATGTAATGTATACTCTATAATGTACGTGATGTATAATGTAAAGTGTGATGTATACTCTATAATGTATGTGATGTATAATGTAATATGCAAAATAATGTATAATATGATTGTATAATGTATATGATGTATAATGAAATGTATAATATGATATGTAATATATTGTATCATGCAAAGTGTGATGTATAATGTAATGCGTAATGTAATATATCATAAAAAGTGTGACGTATAATGTCATATGTCATGTGCAGTATAACATAATGTCATGTATAATGTAATATGTAATGTATAATATTATGTAATGTATATAACAATTTCATGTATAATGTCATGTATAATGTAATGTCATGTATAAAGTAATATTTAATATAAGGTATAATAAATAATGTCTAATATAATGTAATGTATAATATGTCATGTATAATGTAATGTCTAATATAATGTATAATATGTCATGTATAATGTGTCACGCAAAGTATAATGTATATTATATAATGTAAAGTGTGATGTATACTATATAATGTCTGTGATGTATAATGTAAAATGTAATGTATACTCTATAATGTACGTGATGTATAATGTAAAATGTAATGTATACTCTATAATGTACGTGATGTATAATGTAAAGTGTGATGTATACTCTATAATGTATGTGATGTATAATGTAAAGTGTGATGTATACTATATAATGTACGTGATGTATAATGTAAAGTGTGATGTATACTATATAATGTACGTGATGTAAAATGTAAAGTGTGATGTATACTATATAATGTACGTGATGTATAATGTAAAGTGTGATGTATACTATATAATGTAAAGTGTGATGTATACTATATAATGTAAAGTGTGATGTATACTATATAATGTATGTGATGTATAAAGTAAAATGTAATGTATAATGCAATGTTCTAATTTATGAATGTGATGTATAATGTATAACACAATATATACTGCTCAAAAAAATAAAGGGAACACTTAAACACATCCTAGATCTGAATGAAAGAAATAATCTTATTAACCTCTTGACGGTGTGCCCATTTAAAACGGCCTACTACTCAAACTCAGAAGCTAGGATATGCATATAATTAATACTTGTGGATAGAAAACACCCTAAAGTTTCTAAAACTGTTTGAATGCTGTCTGTGAGTATAACAGAACTCATATGGCAGTCAAAACCCAGAGACAGATCGAAACAGGAAGTGGAATTCTGAATTGCGGACTCAACTTCATCACGTTGCCTATTAATCACACCGTGAGCTATGGTTCATTGAGCACTTCCTATTGCTTCCACTAGATGTCTCCAGTCTTTACAAAGTGATTTGAGTCTCCTACTGTGAAAACTGACAGAATGACACGCTGTGGAACGTGGTCACACGGAGAGGGCCATCACCATTATGACGCCGGCGCCCCTGGCTACCCTCCCCTTTCGAAACGTTTATAAAGACAATGCAATCGTCCCCCTTTGAATCTTATTGGAGCTCTGGTTGAAAAAGGCCCTAAAGATTTATGTTATACAACGTTTGACATGTTTGAACGAACCTAAATAAGAAAAAAATGCATTTTGTTGAAAGAATAGTCCCGCGGCCACGGAGCTTTTGGTGCAGCCTTCAGAACGCGCTAACAACAACAAGCTAATGGAACATAAAGGATGAACTTTTTCGAACGAAAATACATTTGTTGTGGACCTGGGAATCCTGGAAGTGCCTAAGGATGAAGATAATCAAAGGTAAGGGATTATTGACAATAGTATACAAGACTAGATTTGATATGCGATTGTTCCAAGATGGCGCGGAACTGTATTGCTAGCATATTGTTCTGAGTATGGCATCCCCTTTTATCGCAAAGTGTGATTACCCAGTAAAGTTATTTTTAAATCTGGCATTACAGGTGCTTTCAAGAGATATTCATCTATAAATCTTAGAATGATAATATTACATTTTAAAAATGTTTTCGAATAGTAATTTAGTAAATTGTAGCGCTGTCTCATCGGATGCATTTCAGGGAAAATAGTTAGTCAACGTTACGCACCGATGTAAAATGCTGTTTTTATATATAAATATGAACTTTATCAAACAAAAGAATGCATGTATTGTGTAACATGATGTCCTAGGTGTGTCATCTGATGAAGACTGTCAAAGGTTAGTGCTGCATTTAGCTGTTTTTTGGTTATTTGTGATGCATGTGGTTGTTCGGAAAATGGCTATGTGGCTACTTTTACGATATACTCCTCTAACATAATCTAATGTTTTGCTTTTGCTGTAAAGCCTTTTTGAAATCGGACAACGTGGTTCGATTCAGGAGAGGTGTATCTATAAAACGATATAATTTGAATAAAAAAAAAAATAAAAAAAAGCATTACATTTTGTTATGCTAATGGCGATAGGATTTTTCGCTGGATGTCCGTCCCGCATACAGGCCGCACAGGGGTTAAATACTTTTTCTTTACATAGTTGAATGTGCTGACAACAAAATCACACAAAAAGAATCAATGGAAATCCAATTGATCAACCCATGGAGGTCTGGATTTGGAGTCGCACTCAAAATTAAAGTGGAAAACCACCTACAGGCTGATCCAACTTTGATGTAATGTCCTTAAAACAAGTCAAAATGAGGCTCAGTAGTGTGTGTGGCCTCCACGTGCCTGTATAACCTCCCTACAACGCCTGGGCATGCTCCTGATGAAGTGACGGATGGTCTCCTGAAGGATCTCCTCCCAGACCTGGACTAAAGCATCCGTCAACTCCTGGACAGTCTGTGGTGCAACGTGGCGTTGGTGGATGGAGCGAGACATGATGTCCCAGATGTGCTCAATTGGATTCAGGTCTGGGGAACGGGCGGGCCAGTCCATAGCATCAATGCCTTCCTCTTGCAGGAACTGCTGACACACTCTAGCCACATGAGGTCTAGCATTGTCTTGCATTAGGAGGAACCCAGGGCCAACCGCACCAGCATATGGTCTCACAAGGGGTCTGAGGATCTCATCTCGGTACCTAATGGCAGTCAGGCTACCTCTGGCGAGCACATGGAGGGCTGTGCGGCCCCCCAAAGAAATGCCACCCTACACCATGACTGACCCACCGCCAAACCGGTCATGCTGGAGGATGTTGCAGGCAGCAGAACGTTCTCCACGGCGTCTCCAGACTCTGTCATGTCTGTCACGTGCTCAGTGTGAACCTGCTTTCATCTGTGAAGAGCACAGGGCGCCAGTGGCGAATTTGCCAATCTTGGTGTTCTCTGGCAAATGCCAAACGTCCTGCACGGTGTTGGGCTGTAAGCACAACCCCCACCTGTGGACGTTGGGCCCTCATACCACCCTCATGGAGTCTGTTTCTGACCGTTTGAGGAGACACATGCACATTTGTGGCTTGCTGGAGAACATTTTGCAGGGCTCTGGCAGTGCTTCTCCTGCTCCTCCTTGCACAAAGGCGGAGGTAGCGGTCCTGCTGCTGGGTTGTTGCCCTCCTACGGCCTCCTCCACGTCTCCTGATGTACTGGCCTGTCTCCTGGAAGCGCCTCCATGCTCTGGACACTACGCTGACAGACACAGCAAACCTTCTTGCCACAGCTCGCATTGATGTGCCATCCTGGATGAGCTGCACTACCTGAGCCACTTGTGTGGGTTGTAGACTCCGTCTCATGCTACCACTAGAGTAAAAGCACCGCCAGCATTCAAAAGTGACCAAAACATCAGCCAGGAAGCATAGGAACTGAGAAGTGGTCTGTGCTCCCCACCTGCAGAACCACTCCTTTATTGGGGGTGTCTTGCTAATTGCCTATAATTTCCACCTGTTGTCTATTCCATTTGCACAACAGCATGTAAAATGTATTGTCAATCAGTGTTGCTTCCTAAGTGGACAGTTTGATTTCACAGAAGTATGGTTGACTTGGAGTTACATTGTGTTTAAGTGTTCCCTTTATTTTTTTGAGCAGTGTATAATGTAATGTATAATTACATTATGTTTTAGATTGCAGCCCAAAAAAATGCTTCAGAGTTCAAGTAACAGACACATCTTAACATCAACTGTTCAGAGGACACTGCGTGAATCAGGCTTTCATGGTCGAATTGCTGCAAAGAAACCAAGTGAACGGGTGATTTACGCATGTGTGGTTCACACAGTGAAGCATGGAGAAGGTGTGATGGTGCGTTGCTGGTGACACGGTTTGTGATTTATTTAGAATTCAAGGCACACTTAACCAGCATGGCTACCACAGCATTCTGCAGCGATACGCCATCCCATCTGGTATGAGCTTATTGGGATTATCATTTGTTTTTCAACTGGACAATGACTCAAAACACACTTCCAGGCTGTGTAAGGACTATTTGACCAAGAAGGAGAGTGATGCATCAGATGACCTGGCCTCCACAATCACCCGACCTCAACCCAATTGAGATGGTTTGGGATTAGTTGGACCGCAGAGTGAAGGAAAAGCAGCCAACAAGTGCTCAGCATGTGGGAAATCCATCATGTTGGAAAAGCATTCCTTATGAAGCTGGCTGAGAGAATGCCAAGAGTGTGCAAATCGGTCATCAACACCAAGCCATAAGACTCCTGAACATCTCATCAATTGGCTACCCAGACTATTTGCATTGCCCCCCCCCCCCCCCCCTACTCTGTTATCATCTATGCATAGTAATTTTAATAACTCTACCTACATGTACATATTACCTCAACTAACCGGTGCCCCCGCACATTGACTCTGTACCGGTACCCCCCAGTATATAGTAAGCATTTCATTGTAAGGCTTACACCTGTTAAATTCGGTGCATGTGACTAATACAATTTTATTTGATTAGGGGCGTCAGTTTGGATGGGGAGCGTCGCTGCACAGCTATTTTCAGGTCTCTCCAGAGATGTTCGATCGGGTTCAAGTCCGGGCACTGGATGGGCCACTCAAGGACATCCCCACAGCATGATGCTTTCACCACAATGCTTCACCATAGGGATGGTGTCAGGTTTCCTCCAGATGTGACGCTAGGCATTCAGGCCAGAGTTCAATCTTGGTTTCATCAGACCAGAGAATCTTGTTTCTCAAGGTTTGAGAGTCCTTTAGGTGCCTTTTGGCTAACTCCAAGTGGGCTGTTGTGCCTTTTACTTTAGAGAGTGGCTTCCGTCTGGCAAATCTAACATAAAGGACTGATTGGTGGAGTGCTGCACAGATGGTTGTCCTTCTGGAAGGTTCTCCCATCTCCACGGGGGAACTCTGGAGCTCTGTCAGAGTGACCATCGGGTTCTTGGTCACCTCCCAAACTAAGGCCCTTCTCCCCCGTTTGCACAGTTTGGCCGGGCAACCAGCTCCAGGAAGAGTCTTAGTGGTTCCAAACTTATTCCATTTAAGAATGATGGGAGGCAACTGTGTTCGTTGGTACCTTCAATGCTGCAGAAATGTTTTGGTACCCTTCCCAGAATCTGTGCCACAACACAATCCTGTCTCAGAGCTCTACGGACAATTCCTTCGACCTCATGGCTTGGTTTCTGCTCTGACAACTGTGGGACCTTATATAGACAGGTGTGTGCCTTTCCAAATCATGTCCAATCAACTGCATTTACCACAGGTGGACTCCAATCAAGTTGTGGAAACACCTCAAGGACGATCAAGATGCACCTGAGCTCAATTTCGAGTCTCATAGCAAAGGGCCTGAATACTTATGTAAGGTACGTTTTTTTATTTTTAATACATTTGCAAAAAATCTCTAAAAACCTGCTTTCGCTTTGTCATTATGGGGTATTGTGTGTAGATTGATGAGGAAAAAATGTATTTAATACATTTTAGAATAAGGCTGTAATGTAACAAAATGTGGAAAAAAGGAAGAGGTCTGAATACTTCCCAAATGCACTGTCTAATGTAATGTACTCACCACTGCGTGATGTCTGTGATCACCGTGCGCTGCTTGAGGACAAGATACCGGAGTGGAACCCAGACCAGCAGAGATACAGAGGTAACGTAGGCTATGGAAGCTGCTACCACCAACCAATAGGCAGTCAGATCTCCTCTGACATGGAGCATCAGGGAAGCAAACCTCTCCATCACCACGAATATTGGAACACTGAGACAAGCGACCTGTAACACCTCGTACACCACCAGCTTGATCATCCGCCCTGATGGCATGTTGCCTTTAACCCTTGTCCCCCAGGGTTTAGATCCAGCCGCTTCCTTTATCAACCTCTCAACACAAGTCTGGACTGAAACTACTCCTGTTCTCAGTCTGGTCTGAAACCCTTTCAATTCTCAGTCTGGTCTGAAACCCTTTCAATTCTCAGTCTGGTCTGAAACCCTTTCAATTCTCAGTCTGGACTGAAACTACTCCTGTTTTGTCTGACTGGAGCAGAAACCAGTGAACCCTCCTGTGGACTCTGCTCACCAACACTGCTTACACATCACTGTGCAGCGTCACACGACTCAGTAATAAAAGTATATGATTTCCCAAGGCAATAAGGTAGTCACGCTCAACTTCTTATGGGGTCGCAAAAAGAAGCACTCCCATATTGTACTAAGGGGGAAAATATTGTTGAACATTACCAGTGTCAACTAGATTATGTATCCCAACCTAGAACATTATCAATGTCAAATGCATTACCTATCAACCTAGAACACGATCAGTGTAAAAAGAAAAGCCAGTCATACAGAAATTATATAGTAAACCACAATATTCTGGACATTTGGCTTTTAGTTTTATTGTGAATACCAATGAATAAGCATGGTTAAAAGAGTAAATATTAACAGCTGGGTACATTTAACAGAACCTTTACAACTATCATGTTTGAAAGGTAAACCCATAGAGATCCTATTAAATGACAGTTAAACCAGGCATGAAGTTTCAAGGTTGATGCTACACTATACTGTCAGTTGATCCAATGGCCTTTATATCCTCTTAAGGTCTGTTACATGCTCCGAGTATCAGGGATGTATAGACCAGAGCTAGGGGGCAGTAGAGGATGTAGTGACAGCATGGACCAGAGTTAGGGGCAGTAGAGAACGTAGTGACAGTATAGACCAGAGCTAGGGGGTAGTAGAGAACATAGTGACAGTATAGACCAAAGCTAGGGGTAGTAGTGACTGTATAGACCAGAGCTAGGGAGCAGTAGATAATGTAGTGACATTATGGACCAGAGCTAGGAGGAAGTAGAAGACAACACAGTAGACGACATTCCCCAGACTTGAAGTGACAGGATTCTTTAGTTGTATAAACACAACCTTCATCCACAGACCTATTGCTCGGTTCTACTTCAGATAAATACAGTCAGAGGCCAGTCTATAAGGGGTAGTTAAGGTTAGATAAATACAGTCAGGGGCCAGTCTATAAGGGGTAGTTAAGGTTAGATAAATACAGTCAGAGGCCAGTCTATAAGGGGTAGTTAAGGTTAGATAAATACAGTCACAGGCCAGTCTATAAGGGGTAGGTAAGGTTAGATAAATACATTGAGATGAACAGCAGCTCCTGGATCTAAAGGGTTAAAATGAGAGAACACTTCTTATGAGCTATTTAAATATAGACCTAAAATCAGGAAGGACATCACATTCATTTTCTATCATGACAAATTCTGTAAAGTACTGTGCATGTAAAATAGCATAACAATAATCAAATATAAATTAAAACGCACTATAAAAAAAACGATCAATTTAACACTGGCAAGAGAAGCTTAAAGACAACAGCAGAATTAGTCAGATCCCTGGAGGCGGATCTCAAATGGAAACCTATTCCCTACATAGTTCAGTACTTTGTACCGAGCTTCATTGGGCTGCCTCATAAGGCTCTGGTCTAGAGTAGTGTACTTCATGTCCCCAGGGACTACGCCAGTGCTCACATGTCCAGGAGAGCAGGGGCAATTGCTGCTTGTTGTTTTGTTTGGGAAACACACACACACCCCATCAGACCTGGACAGACAAACACTCAGGAAAGTATACATGCTATATAATATTACTAGTACAGTACATATACTATATCATTCACTAGTACATTATATATACACACTATCATATTACTAGTCCATACCACCAGTACAGTATATATACTATATCATATTACTAGTACAGTACATACCACCAGTACAGTATGTATACTATATCATATTACTAGTACAGTACATATCACCAGTACAGTACACACACTACATATACAAAAATATGCGGACACCCCTTCAAACTAGTGGATTCAGCTATTTCAGCCACACCCATTGCTGACAGGTGTATAAAAATTGAGCACACAGCCATGCAATCTCCATAGGTGAACACTGGCAGTAGAACGACCTTACTGAAGAGCTCAGTGACTTTCAACGTAGCACCGTCATAGGACGCCACATTTCCAACAAGTCAGTTCGTCAAATTTCTGCCCTGCTAGAGCTGCCCCGGTCAACTGTAAGTGGTGTTATTGTGAAGTGGAAACGTCTAGGAGCAACAACGGTTGCCCGAATGCATAGTGTCAACTGTAAAGTTGGTTGGAGGAGGAATAATGGTTCGGCTAGGCTCCTTAGTTCCAGTGAAGGGAAATCTTAACGTGGCATCATACAATGACATTCTAGACGATTCTGTGCTTCCAACTTTGTGGCAACAGTTTAGGGAAGGTCCTTTCCTGTTTCAGCATGACAATGCCCCCGTGGATAAAGCAAGGTCCATGCAGAAAAGGTTTGTCGAGATCGGTGTGGAAGAACTTGACTGGCCTGCACAGAGCCCTGACCTCAAACCCATCAAACACTTTTGGGATGAATTGGAACCCCGACTGTGAGCCAGGCCTAATCGCCCAACATCAGTGCCCGACCTCATTAATGCTTGTGGCTGGATTGAAGCAAGTCCCTGGAGCAATGTTCCAACATCTAGTGGAAAGCCTTCCCAGAAGAGTGGAGGCTGTTATAGCAGCAAAGGGGGGACCAACTCCATATTAATGCCCAGGATCTTGGAATGAGATGTTCGAGAAACAGGTGTCCACATACCTTTGGGCATGCATGCATGCATGCATGCATGCATGCATGCATGTATGTATGTATGTATGTATATATACTGTACTAGTCACATGATATAGTACAGCACATATGTACTATATCATATGACTAGTACAGTATGTGTCACAAGTACAGAATATATGTACTATATCATATGACTAGTACAGTATACATCACCAGTACTGTATATATGTACTATATCATGACTAGTATAGTATATTGTACCAGTACTGTATATATGTACTATATCATATGACTAGTATAGTATATAGTACCAGTAGAGTATAAATGTACTATACTATTTCATATGGCAAGTACAGTATATCTCACCAGTACAATATACAGAGCATTCGGAAAGTATTTAGACCCCTTCACTTTTTCCACATTTTGTTATGTTACAACCTTTTTATAAAACAGATTCAAATTTTTTTTTTTCTCATCAATCTACACACAATACCCCCTAATAACAAAGCAAAAACGGTGTATTCAGACCCTTTACTCAGTACTTTGATGAAGGACTTTTGGCAGCGATTACAGCCTCAAGTGTTCTTGGGTATGACTCTACAAGCTTGGCATACATGTATTTGGGGAGTTTCTACCAGTCTTCTCTGCAGATCCTCTCAATCTTGGATGGGGAGCGTCACTGCACAGCCATTTTCAGGTCTCTCCAGAGATGTTCGATTGGGTTTAAGTCCGGGCTCTGGCTGGCCACTCAAAGACATTCAGAGACTTGCCTTGAAGCCACTCCTGCGTTGTCTTGGCTGTGTGCTTAGGGTCGTTGTCCTGTTGGAAGGTGAACCTTCACCCCAGTCTGAGGTCCGAGCACTCTGGAACAGGTTTTCATCAAGGATCTCTCTGTACTTTGCTCCATTCATCTTTTCCTCGATCCTGACTAGTCTCCCAGTCCCTGCTGCTGAAAATCATCCCCACAGCATAATGCTGCCACCACCATGCTTCACCGTAGGCATGGTGCCAGGTTCCCTCCAGATGTGACGCTTGGCATTCAGGCAAAGAGTTCAATCTTGGTTTCATCGGACCAGAAAATCTTGTTTATCATGGTCTGAGAGCCCTTTTGGCAAATTCCAAGCGGGCTGTCATTTTACTGAGTGGCTTCCATCAGGCAACTCTACTATAAAAGCCTGATTGTTGAGTGATGCAGAGATTGTAGTTTTTCTGGAAGGTTATCCCATCTCCACAGAGGAATTCTGGAGCTCTGTCATCGGGTGGCCATCGGGTTCCTGGTCACCTCTCAGACCAAGGCCCTTCTCCCCCGACTGCTCAGTTTGGCCGGGCGGCCAGCTCTAGGAAGAGTCTTGGTGGTTCCAAACTTCTTCCATTTAAAAATGATGGAGGCCACTGTGTTCTTGGGAAGGTTCAATGCTGCCGAAATGTTTGGTACCCTTCCCAGATCTGTGCCTCAACACAATCCTGTCTCAGAGCTTCACGGACAATTCCTTCCACCTCATGGCTTGGTTTCTGCTCTGACATGCACTGTCGACTGTGGGACCTTAATATAGACAAGTGTGTGCCTTTCCAAATCATGTCCAATCAATTGAATTTACCACAGGTGGACTCCAATCAAGTTGTAGAAACATCAAGGATGATCAATGGAAACAGGATGCACCTGAGCTCAATTTCGAGTCTCATAGCAAAGAGTCTGAATACTTATGTAAATAAAGTATCTATTTTATTTTTTATACATTTGCAAAAATCTCTAAAAACCTGTTTTTGCTTCGTCCTTATGGGGTATTGTGTGTAGATTGATGAGGAAAAAAAGTAATTTAATCCATTTTAGAATGAGGCTGTAACGTAACAAAATGTGGAAAATGTCAAGGGGTCTGAATACTTTCCGAATGCACTGTAGTACATCACCAGTAGAGTGTGGGTGAGTATATATCACCAGTACAGTACATTTATACAATGTCTGCATGTTTCACTATTTTCTCATCCTGAAAGTGGCTTCAGTCTTTAGTATTTCTAAAACGATAAGAAAGAATGAAGTAGCATAACATTTTCAGTTTCCTTTAAAAAAGAAAAGTTAAACAAGTTGCTGCTTCTCTCTTCATGATGTGGAACATCACTCAGTCTGTTCATATGCTGGACACTCCACACGGGCTTCATGGTTCTGCTCTTGTAGGGTGAAAATATATATATATATATATATATATATATATATAAAAATAAAAGAAAGAAAGAAAAAGAAAGAAAGAAAGAAAGAAAGAAAGAGAGAAAGAAAGAAAGAAAGAAAGAAAGAAAGAAAGAAAGAAAGAAAGAAAGAAAGAAAGAAAGAGAGAGAGAAATTAAATGGCAGAGAGAGAGATGAAATGACAGAGAGAGACGAAATGACAGAGAGAGCAGTAGTGTGGTTGTGTAGTGTGGGTGTGTAGCATGTGTAGTTTGTAGTGTTTGTGTGGCGTGTGTAGTGTGGGTGTGTGGCGTGTGTAGTGTGGGTGTGTGGCGTGTGGCATGTGTAGTGTGGGTGTGTGGCATGTGTAGTTTGTAGTGTGGGTGTGTGGCGTGTGTAGTTTGCAATGTGGGTGTGTGTAGTTTGTAGTGTGGGTGTGTGGCGTAGTGTGAAGCGTGGTATAGCGTGGTGTAGTGTGCGCATGGCGTGTAGAGTGGCGTAGCGTGTAGTGTAGCGTGGCGTAGTGTGAGCGTGGCGTGTAGCGTAGCGTGTGGCGTGGTGTAGTGTGGCGTAGTGTGGCGTAGCGTGGCGTAGTGTGGCGTAGTGTGGCGTGGCGTAGTGTGGCGTAGCGTGTAGCGTGGCTTAGCGTAGTGTGTAGCATGGCGTAACAAAGCATGTAGCGTGGCGTAGCGTGGCGTAGTGTGTAGCGTGGCGTAACAAAGCATGTAGCGTGGCGTAGCGTGGCGTAGTGTGGCGTAGTGTGTGGCGTGGCGTAGTGTGGTGTAGCGTGTAGCGTTGCTTAGCTTGTAGCGTGGCATAGTGTGTAGCGTGGCGTAACAAAGCATGTAGCGTGGCGTAGCGTAGCGTAGTGTAACAAAGCACGTAGTGTGGCGTGGCGTAGTGTGGCGTAGCGTGTAGCGTGGCTTAGCGTAGTGTGTAGCATGGCGTAACAAAGCATGTAGCGTGGCGTAGCGTGGCGTAGTGTGTAGCGTGGCGTAACAAAGCATGTAGCGTGGCGTAGCGTGTAGCATGGCGTAGCGTAGTGTGTAGCGTGGCGTAGTGTGGCGTGTAGCGTGGCGTTTTCTATAGAAGAGCCTTCTCGGGGTAGGGGTGCTGCTGTGTGTCAGGCGGGGGTGGAAGGCTCTGGCCAGGGATGGAGCTGTAGCTGGATGGCTGATTGGCTGGAGGCTGGTAGGACATGCCCTCTGCAGCTGGACTGTAGACTGGAGGCTGGCCCATGTACATATGGACATCACTAGAACACACACACAGCAGGTAAAAGGATCTACAAAGTCTACACAAACGGAGCTGACGGATGTCTGTTAGCGTCGCTCTCTATGTAGTTCTACGTACATTTGTGCGGTTGAATTTTTGGAACACAATGCAAACGGACTTCCATCAGCTCCATTTGTGAAGATCGCTTTAGCGTTAGGTGTGTGTGAATGGTTGTTAGGACAGTCACCTGGGTGCTGGCTGGCCAGTCTGTAGCTGCTCCAGAGAAACATGGTATCCCTGCTGTACCCCTCCTGGACCGCTCATCCCATAGGACCCTGCAGACTGACCCGGGTACACCTTGGGGAACGAACACAGAATACTACACATCTATATCTATATATACATCTATATCTATATATACAGTTGAAGTCGGAAGTTTACATACACCTTCGCCAAATACATTTAAGCTCCGTTTCTCACAATTCCTGACATTTAATCCTAGTAACAATTCCCTGTCTTAGGTCAGTTAGGATCACCACTTTATTTTAAGAATGTGAAATGTCAGAATAATAGTAGAGGGAATGATTTATTTCAGATTGCATTTCTTGCATCACATTCCCAGTGGGTCAGAAGTTTACATGCTACCAAATACTAATTGAGTGTATTGCCTTTAAATTGTTCAACTTGAGTCAAACGTTTTGGGTAGCCTTCCACAAGCTTCCCACAATTAGTTGGGTGAATTTTGGCCCATTCCTCCTGACAGAGCTGGTGTAACTGAGTCAGGTTTGTAGACCTCCTTGCTCACACACGCTTTTTCAGTTCTGCCCACACCTTTTCTATAGGACTGAGGTCAGGGCTTTGTGATGGCCACTCCAATACCTTGACTTTGTTGTCCTTAAGCCATTTTTCCACAACTTTGGAAGTATGCTTGGGGTCATTGTCCATTTGGAACACCCAATGCGACCAAGCTTTAACTTCCTGACTAATGTCTTGAGATGTTGCTTCACTATATCCACAATTTTCCTACCTCATGATGCCATCTATTTTGTGAAGTGCACCAGTTCCTCCTGCAGCAAAGCACCCCCACAACATGATGCTGCAAAGCAGCCCTCTCCTGTACTTCCTGTTCACCCATGACTGCATGGCCATGCACGCCTCCAACTCAATCATCAAGTTTGCAGACGACACTACAGTGGTAGGCTTGATTACCTACAATGACGAGACGGCCTACAGGGAGGTGGTGAGGGCCCTCAGATTGTGGTGTCAAGAAAATAACCTCACACTCAATGTCAACAAAACAAAGGAGATGATCGTGGACTTCAAAAAACAGCGGAGGGAGCAGCCCCCTATCCACATCGACGGGACAGTAGTGGAGAAGTGGAAAGTTAAGTTCCTCGGCGTACACATCACGGACAAACTGAAATGGTCCACCCATACAGACAGCGTGATGAAGAAGGCGCAGCAGCGCCTCTTCAACCTCAGGAGAATGAAGAAATTTGGCTTGTCACAGATGCACAATCGAGAGCATCCTGTCGGGCTGCATCACCACCTGGTACGGCAACTGCTCCGCCCACAACCGTAAGGCTCTCCAGAGGGTAGTGAGGTCTGCACAACGCATCACCGGGGGCAAACTACCTGCCCTCCAGGACACCTACACCACCTGATGTCACAGGAAGACCAAAAAGATCATCAAGGACAACAACCACCCGAGCCACTGCCTGTTCACCCCGCTACTATCCAGAAGGCGAGGTCAGTACAGGTGCATCAAAGCGGGGACCGGGAGACTGAAAAACAGCTTCCATCTCAAGGCCATCAAACTATTAAACAGCCATCACTAACATTGAGTGGCTGCTGCCAACATACTGACTCATCTCTAGCCACTTTAATAATGAAAAATGTATGTAATAAATGTATCACTAGCCACTTTATATAATGTTTACATACTCTACCTTACTCATCTCATAAGTATTGTGGCAAACCTCTTCAAAGTTAGGAGCGTTTGTCACAAATTAAGTGGGAAACTGTCACCAAAGTCAGCCCAGAATGAAAGTTCTTTCGAACATGACAGTACCTGTGTGTTTGTTTCGCTGTCCTGGTCCACCCAGGCTGCAGGTAAGGTCAAGGATAGCAGGGTTCGGTACACAAATCTGGTTCTCGGTAGGTCCAGGTCTAAACGCCAACAGGTAAGTCCAAAACAGTCCAGCTCGTACACGGTAAATGCAGCCAATGTAGATTGTCTCTTTCTCTATGGTTCATAGATCCTTCCCACCCTCTCTCTCTCTTCCTGGTTTTTCTTGACCTTTTATCCGTGGGTCGGCTCCACCTTCTGAGGGTTCCCCTTGCTTCTGGGAATTGTAGTTTTGGCAGTCGGCCATTTTGTGATCTGTAGTTCTGATCGGGTGGCCATTTTAGTGATCGGGCAGAGCCCGTTTATTAGTTCTGCCCTCACATATCTGCCATTTATCACTCGACCCCCTTCTTTGCCACAATATATACTGTACTCTATACCATCTACTGTATCTTGCCTATGCCGTTCGGCCATCTCTCATTCATATATTTTTATGTACATATTCTTATCCATTCCTTTAAACGTGTGTGTGTAAGGTAGTTGTTGTGAAATTGTTAGGTTAGATTACATGTTAGATTTTACTGCATGGTCGGAATTAGAAGCACAAGCATTTCACTACACTCGCATTAACATCTGCTAACCATGTGTGTATGTGACAAATACAATTAGATTTGATTCTGCGCTTCACGGTTTGGATGGTGTTCTTCGGCTTGCGATCCTCCCGGTTTTTCCTCCAAACATAACGATGGTCATTATGGCCCAACAATTCTATTATTGTTTCATCACACCAGAGAACATTTCTCCAAAAAGTACGATATTTGTCCCCATGTGCAGTTGCAAACCGTAGTCTGGATTTTCTATGGCGGTTTTGGAGCAGTTGCTTCTTCCTTGCTGAGCGGCCTTTCAGGTTATGTCGATATAGGACTCGTTTTACTGTGGATATAGATACTTTTGTACCCGTTTCCTGCAGCATCTTCACAAGGTCCTCTGCTGTTACTCTGGGATTGATTTGCACTTTTCGCACCAAAGTACGTTCATCTCTAGGAGACAGAGTCCTCTCAACCTCTCTTTCGTATCGTCTGAAATTCCCAAAGATTGGAAAGCTGCCGCGGTCATCCCCTTTGACACTCTAGACCCAAACTGCTACAGACCTATATCTATCCTACCCTGTCTTTCTAAGGTCTTCGAAAGCTAAGTTAACAAACAGATTACCGACCATTTCGAATCCCACCGTACCTTCTCCGCAATGCAATCTGGTTTCAGAGCTGGTCATGGGTGCACCTCAGCCACACTCAAGGTACTAAACGACATCATAACCTCTATCGATAAGAGACATTAGTGTGCAGCCGTATTCATCGACCTGGCCAAGGCTTTCGGCTCTGTCAATCACCACATTCTTATTGGCAGACTCGATAGCCTTGGTTTCTCAAATGATTGCCTCGCCTGGTTTACCAACTACTTCTCTGATAGAGTTCAGTGTATCAAATCGGAGGGCCTGTTGTCCGGACCTCTGGCAGTCTATGGGGGTGCCACAGGGTTCAATTCTCGGGCCGACTCTCGTCTGTATACATCAATGATGTTGCTCTTGCTGCTGGTGATTATCTGATCCACCTCTATGCAGACGACACCATTCTGTATACTTCTGGCCCCTCTTTGGACACTGTGTTAACTAACCTCCAGACGAGCTTCAATGCCATACAACTCTCCTTCCGTGGCCTCCAACTGCTCTTAAACGCAAGTAAAACTAAATGCATGCTATTCAATCGATTACTGCCCACACCTGCTCGCCCGTCCAGCATCACTACTCTGGACGGCTCTGACTTAGAATACGTGGACAATTACACATACCTGGGTGTCTGGTTAGACTGTAAACTCTCCTTCCAGACTCACATTAAGCATCTCCAATCCAAAATTAAATCTAGAATCGGCTTCCTATATCGCAACAAAGCATCCTTCACTCATGCTGCCAAACATACCCTCGTAAAACTGACCATCCTACCGATCCTCGACTTCGGTGATGTCATCTATAAAATAGCCTCCAACACTCTACTCAACAAACTGGATGCAGTCTATCACAGTGCCATCCGTTTTGTCACCAAAGCCCCATATACTACCCACCATTGCGACCTGTACGCTCTCGTTGGTTGGCCCTCGCTTCATACTCGTCGCCAAACCCACTGGCTACAGGTTATCTACAAGTCTCTGCTAGGTAAAGCCCCGCCTTATCTCAGCTCACTGGTCACCATAGCAGCACGCGCTCAGGCAGGTATATCTCACCGGTCACCCCCAAAGCCAATTGCTCGTTTGGTCAGCTTTCCTTTCAGTTCTCTGCTGCCAATGACTGGAACGAACTGCAAAAATCTCTGAAGCTGGAGACTCTTACCTCCCTCACTAGTTTTAAGCACCAGCTGTCAGAGCAGCTCACAGATCATTGCACCTGTACAAAGCCCATCTGTAAACAGCCCATCAATCTACCTACCTCATCCCCATACTGTATTTATTTATTTATTATTGTAATTGCTTCGCCACCATGGCCTATTTATTGCCTTAACTTACATTTGCACTCACTGTATATAGACTTTTGGTTTTCTTTTGTTCTACTGTATTATTGACGGTATGTTTTGTTTATTCCATGTGTAACTCTGTTGTTGTATGTGTCGAATTGCTATGCTTTATCTTGGCCAGGTCGCAGTTGCAAATGAGAACCTGTTCTCAACTAGCCTACCTGGTTAAATAAAGGTGAAATAAAATAAAAATAAACAGAATGTGTCTCCTTCCTGAGTAGTATGATGGCTGCGTGGTCCCATGGTGTTTATACTTGCGTACTAGTGTTTGTACAGATGAACGTGGTACCTTCAGGCGTTTGGAAATTGCTCCCAAGGATGAACCAGACTTGTGGAGGTCTACAATTTTTTTCTGAGGTCTTGGCTGATTTCTTTTGATTTCCCCATGATGTCAAGCAAAGAGGCACTGAGTTTGAAGGTAGGCCTTGAACTACATCCACAGGTACACCGCCAATTGACTCAAATTATGTCAGCCTATCAGAAGCTTCAAAGCCATATCATTTTCTGGAATTGTCCAAGCTGTTTAAAGGCACAGTCAACTTAGTGTATGTAAACTTCTGACCCACTGAAATTGTGATACAGTGAGTTATAAGTGAAATAATCTGTCTGTAAACAATTGCTGGAAAAATTACTTGTGTCATGCACAAAGTAGATGTCCTAACCGACTTGCCAAAACTATAGTTTGTTAACAAGACATTTGTGGAGTGATTGAAAAACGAGTTAATGACTTCAACCTAAGTGTATGTAAGGAGCAAACTCCAACACTCAGACATAATTTACAAACAAAGCATTTGTATTTAGTGAGTCTGCCAGATCAGAGGCAGTAGGGATGACCAGGGATGTTCTCTTGATAAGTGTGTGAGAATAGGACCATTTTCCTGTCAAAATGTAACAAGTACTTTTGGGTGTCAGGGAAAATGTATTGGAGTAGAAAGTATATTATTTTCTTTAGGAATGTAGTGAAGTAAAAGTAGCCAAAAATATAAATAGTAAAGTAAGGTACAGATACCCCAATAAACTACTTAGGTAGTACTTTAAAGTATTTTTATATAAGTACTTTAAACCACTGTACAGGTGTGCCAAGCTTGTAGCATCATACCCAAGATGGCGCTTCAACAAAGTACTGAGTAAAGGGTCTGAATACTTATGTAAATGTGATATTTCAGTTTTTGTATTTTTATAAAATTGCTAAAATGTCTAAAACTTATTTTGCTTTGTCATTATGGGGTATTGTGTGTAGATTGATGAGGGGGGAAAAATGTAATCCATTTTAGAATAAGGCCGTGACGTAGCAAAATGTGGAAAAAGTCAAGGGGTCTGAATAGTCTCCCAGTCCCTGCCGCTGAAAAGCATCCCCACAGCATGCTACCACCACCATGCTCCACCGTAGGGATGGTGCCAGGTTTCCTCCAGATGCTTGGCATTCAGGCCAAAGAGTTCAATCTTGGTTTCATCAGACCAGATAACCTTGTTTCTCATGGTTTGAGAGTCCTTTAGGTGCCTTTAGGCAAACTCCAAGTGGGCTGTCATGTGCCTTTTACTGAGGAGTGGCTTCCGAGGCCTGATTGGTGGAGTGCTGCAGAGATGGTTGTCCCATCTCCACAGAGGAACTCTGGAGCTCTGTCAGAGTGACCATCGGGGTCTTGGTCACCTACCAGACCAAGGCCCTTCTCCCCTGATTGGTCAGTTTGGCCGGGCGGCCAGCTCTAGGAAGTCTTGGTGGTTCCAAACTTCTTCCATTTAAGAACGATGGAGGCCACAATGTTCTTTGGGACCTTCAATGCTGCCGAAATGTTTTGGTACCCGTCCCAGATCTGTGCCTCGACACAATCCTGTCTCAGAGCTTCACGGACAATTCCTTAAACCTTGGTTTCTGTTCTGACATGCATTGTCAACTGTGGGACCTTATATAGACAGCTGTGTGCCTTTCCAAATCATGTCCAATCAATTGAATTTGTACTCCAATCAAGTTGTAGAAACATCTCAAGGATGGCCAATGAAAACAGGAGGCACCTGAGCTCAATTTCGAGTCTCATAGCAAAGGGTCTGAAGACCTATGTAAATAAGCTGTTTTTAATAACTGTGCAAAAATGTCTAAACCTGTTTTCATTTTGTCATTATGGGGTATTGTGTGTAGATTGATGAGGATTTTTATTTAATTTTAGAATAAGGATGTAACGTAACAAAATGTGGAACAAGTCAAGGGTTCTGAATACCAAACGTATAGACCAGAAGTTACCTCGTTAAAAAGTTGAAGATGGTGGTCTTGTCAAATAGCTGTATTTCATCCTTACTACTATCACAAACTGGTGGTGGTGGTCTGCTAAGTCAGTAATTACTTCCCTGTAGCTAACCAGTCACCACCAGCCTTCTAGTGCCTGGTTAAGAAACAAGCTGATTTACCAAATTAAAAACAATAGCAGCATTGAGTTTAATAGTAAAGTAACAGTCTTGCTACGTTTCTCTCTCCCTTGAGGAGGCTAAAGAAAAGTAGGCCGTCTCAACCCTCCCACGTTACCACTGCCTTTCGTATACAGGTTCTGTAGCCAACTTTCCCTCTTTTCCTTAGACAAAACTGTCTTCGTTCAACAATGTTTAAAATACATTTATAAAATGTGTTTTTAATTGAACCTTTATTTTAACTAGGCAAATTCTTATTTACAATAACGGCCTACCCTGGCCAAACCCGGAAGATGCTGGGCCAATTGTGCACCGCCCTATGGGACTCCCAATCACAGCCGGATTTGATACTGCCTGGATTCAAACCAGGGACTGAGTGACTCCTTTTGCACTGAGATGCCGTGCCTTAGACCACTGCACCACTCGGGAAGCAGCAATACATTTTTATCTTTCTACCGTGCATTGGTGGGCCGCATTTTGAGAAAGAATGAGAGAGGGCGAGAAAGAGAGAGATGAGAGTGACCTACCTGTTGTGCTGTGTTGGCAGATTGATGCATGTAGTACTGCTGGGTCTGTAGCTTTGTGTACATGGCATAGTCCTCATTCATAAGCTTAGCATAAAGAGACAGGGCCTCCATCAACTTCACATTCAGCTCTGACAGCTCTGAATGCTTCCTGAAACACAGGAGCCAGTCAGTCAGTCAGCCAGCCAGTCAGCCAGCCAGTCAGTCAGCCAGTTAACCAACCAGTCAACCAACCAACCAACCAGTCAGTCAACCAACCAGTCAGTCAACCAACCAGTCAGTCAGTCAGTCAGTCAGTCAACCAACCAGTCAGTCAACCAGTCAGTCAGTCAACCAACCAACCAGTCAGTCAACCAACCAGTCAGTCAGTCAACCAGTCAGTCAGTCAGTCAGTCAGTCAGTCAGTCAACCAGTCAGTCAACCAGTCAGTCAGTCAAACAGTCAGTCAGTCAACCAGTCAGTCAGTCAGTCAACCAGTCAGTCAGTCAACCAACCAGTCAGTCAGTCAACCAACCAGTCAGTCAGTCAACTAACCAGTCAGTCAGTCAACTAACCAGTCAGTCAACTAACCAATCAGTCAGTCAGTCAACCAATCAGTCAGTCAGTCAACCAGTCAGTCAGTCAGTCAACCAACCAGTCAGTCAGTCAACCAACCAGTCAGTCAGTCAACCAACCAGTCAGTCAGTCAGTCAACCAGTCAGTCAGTCAGTCAGTCAACCAACCAACCAACCAGTCAGTCAACCAACCAGTCAGTCAGTCAGTCAACCAACCAGTCAGTCAACCAACCAGTCAGTCAACCAACCAGTCAGTCAGTCAACCAACCAGTCAGCCAAAAAGTCAGTCAAACCAGTCAGTCAACCAACCAGTCAGTCAACCAGTCAGTCAGTCAGTCAACCAGTCAGTCAGTCAACCAACCAGTCAGTCAACCAGTCAGTCAGTCAGTCAGTCAACCAGTCAGTCAGTCAACCAACCAGTCAACCAACCAGTCAACCAACCAGTCAGTCAACCAAAAAGTCAGTCAAACCAGTCAACCAGTCAGTCTGACTGACTGGTTGACTGACTGACTGGTTGACTGGTTGACTGACTTTTTGGTTGACTGACTGGTTGGTTGACTGGTTGGTTGACTGGTTGGTTGACTGACTGACTGGTTGACTGACTGACTGGTTGACTGACTGACTGGTTGTCAGTCAGTCAACCAGTCAGTCAGTCAGTCAGTCAACTAACCAGTCAGTCAGTCAACCAGTCAGTCAGTCAACCAGTCAGTCAGTCAACCAGTCAACCAACCAGTCAACCAACCAGTCAACCAACCAGTCAGTCAGTCAACCAACCAGTCAGTCAACCAGTCAGTCAGTCAACCAGTCAGTCAGTCAGTCAACCAGTCAGTCAGTCAATCAACCAGTCAGTCAACCAACCAGTCAGTCAGTCAACCAACCAGTCAGTCAGTCAACCAACCAGTCAGTCAACCAGTCAGTCAACCAGTCAGTCAGTCAGTCAGTCAACCAACCAGTCAGTCAACCAGTCAGTCAGTCAAT
>NC_138304.1:62020000-62117500 GCF_965601325.2 Salmo salar | reverse complement strand
ACTTTTGGCAGGGTACTCTCCTGACATAATCTAATGTTTTGCTTTCGCTGTAAAGCCTTTTTGAAATCGGACAGTGTGATTAGATTAACGAGAGTCTTGTCTTTAAAAATGGTGTAAAATAGTCATATGTTTGAGAAATTGAAGTTATAGCATTTATGAGGTATTTGTATTTCGCGCCACACGATTCCACTGGCTGTTGACTAGTTGGGACGCAAGCGTCCACCTTGCCCAGGGAGGTTAACAAACACGCCCCCATAAAGAAAATTAGAATTAAAAACAGGTTGAGCCCCTGGTTCGACCGTTATCTTGCAGAGTTACTCCACCTCAAGAATTGCATTGGCGAAAGGCTCGGCAAACGCATACTCAGGCTGACTGGTTCTTGTCCAGGCAAATGAGAAATAAGTGCACTCAGGCTATCCGGAAGGCGAAAGTTAGTTACTTTCAGAAGCAGTTCTCTCTCTGTGGGTCTAACCTCAAGATGTTCTGGAAAACGGTTAAAGACCTGAAGAATAAACCCTCCTCCTCACAGCTGCCCATGTCCCTTAATGTCGATGTGGTTGTTACTGACAAGAAGCACATGGCTGAGCTCCTCAATCACCACTTCATTAAGTCAGAATTCCTATTTGACTCAGCCATGCCTCCTTGACTGTCCAACATTTCCTCATCTCCCACCCCTTCTAATGCAACTATCCCTGATGTTTCTCCCTCTTTTTCCACTGCCCCGCTACAAAGTTTCTCCCTGCAGGCAGTCACTGAGTCTGGGGTGCTAAAGGAGCTCTGGAAACTTGACCACAAAAAAACATCTGGGTCAGATGGTTTAGACCCTTTCTTCTTTAAGGTTGCTGCCCCTATCATAGCAAAGCCTGTCTCTCCTTTCTGGGGAGGTTCCCATTGCTTTGAAGGTAGCCAGAGTTCATCCTTTATTTAAAGGGTATCAAGCTGATCCTAACTGTTATAGGCCTATTTCTATTTTGCCCTGTTTATAAAGTGTTGGAAAAACTTGTCAATAATCAACTGACTGGCTTTCTTGATGCCTATAATATTCTCTCTGGTATGCAATCCGGTTTCAGCTCAGGTTATGGATGTGTCACTGCAACCTTAAAGGTTCTCAATGATGTCACCATTGCCCTTGATTCTAAGAAATGTTTCGATACGGTAGACCATTCAATTCTTGTGGGCCGTCTAAGGAGTATTGGTGTCTCTGAGGGGTCTTTGGCCTGTTTTGCTAACTACCTCAGAGTGCAGTGTATAAAGTCAGAAAATCTTCTGTCTCAGCCACTGCAGGTTACCAAGGGAGTACCCCAAGGTTCAATCCTAGGCCCCACACTCTTCTCAATTTACATCAACAACATAGCTCAGGCAGTAAGAAGCTCTCTCATTCATTTATATGCAGATGATACAGTCTTATACTCAGCTGGCCCCTCCCCGGATTTTGTGTTAAATGCTCTACAACAGAGCTTTCTTACTGTCCAACAAGCTTTCTCTACCCTTAACCTTGTTCTGAACACCTCCAAAACAAAGGTCATGTGGTTTGGTAAGAAGAATGCCCCTCTCCCCACAGGTGTGATTACTATCTCTGAGGGTTTAGAGCTTGAGGTAGTCACCTCATACAAGTACTTGGGTGTGTGGCTAGACGGTACACCGTCCTTCTCTCAGCACATATCAAAGCTGCAGGCTAAAGTTAAATCTAGACTTGGTTTCCTCTATCGTGATCGCCCCTTTCACTCCAGCTGTCAAACTAAGCCTGATTCAGATGACCATCCTACCCATGCTAGATTACGGAGACATAATTTATAGATCGGCAGGTAAGGGTGCTCTCGAGCGGCTAGATGTTCGTTACCATTCGGCCATCAGATTTGCCACCAATGCTCCTTATACGACTCTGCATACCCGTCGCAAGACCCACAGGTTGATGCTTACCTATAAAAACCCTCTTAGGCCTCACTCCCCCCTATGTGAGATATCTACTGCAGCCCTCATCCTCCACATACAACACCCGCTCTGCCAGTCACATTATGTTAAAGGTCCCCAAGTCACACATCCCTGGGTCACTCCTTTTCAGTTCGCTGCAGCTAGCGACTGGAACGAGCTGCAAAGAACATTCAAACTGGACAGTTTTATCTCAATCTCTTTATTCAAAGACTCAGACATGGACACTCTTACTGACAGTTGAGGCTGCTTTGCATGATGCATTGTTGACTCTACCTTCTTGCCCTTTGTTGTTGTCTGTGCCCAATAATGTTTGAACTATTGGATATAAGAGCAACGTCAACTCACCAACATTACGACCAGAAATACGACTTTCCCGAAGCGGATCCTCTGTTTGGCCTACCACCCAGGACAATGGATCGGATCCCAGCCGGCGACCCAAAACAACGACGCCGTAGAAGAAGGGGCAGACGGAGCGGTCTTCTGGTCAGGCTTCGTAGACGGGCACATCACGCACCGCTCCCGAGCATACTACTCACCAATGTCCAGTCTCTTGACAACAAGGTTGACGAAATCCGAGCAAGGGTAGCATTCCAGAGAGACATCCGAGACTAACGTTCTTTGTTTCACGGAAACAAGGCTCACTCGAGACACGCAATCTGAGTCGGTACAGCCACCTGGTTTCTTCACGCATCGCGCCGACAGAAACAAGCATCTCTCTGGTAAGAAGAAGGGCGGGGGTGTATGCCTTATGATTAACGAGACGTAGTGTGATCATAACAATATACAGGAACTCAAGTCCTTTTGTTCACCTGACTTAGAATTCCTCACTATCAAAAGCCGACCGCATTATCTACCAAGAGAATTCTCTTCGATCATAATCACAGTCGTGTATATCCCCCCCAAGCAGCCACCGACGGCCATGAAAGAACTTCATTGGACTCTATGTAAAATGTAACTCTTCCCAAGTTCTCTCACGTCACCCCACTCCTCCGCACACTCCACTGGCTTCCAGTTGAAGCTCGCATCTGCTACAAGACCATGGTGCTTGCCTACGGAGCTGTGAGGGGAACGGCACCTCCGTATCTTCAGGCTCTGATCAGTCCCTACACCCAAAGAAGGGCACTGCGTTCATCCACCTCTGGCCTGCTCGCCTCCCTACCTCTGCGGAAGCACAGTGCCCGCTCAGCCCAGTCAACTTTTCACTGCTCTGGCACCCCAATGGTGGAACAAGCTCCCTCACGACGCCAGGAGAGCGGAGTCAATCACCACCTTCCGGAGACACCTGAAACCCGACCTCTTTAAGGAATACCTGGGATAGGATTAAGTAATCCTTCTAACCCCCCCCCCCCCCCCTCCCTCCCCCTCCCCCCCAAGAAAGATATAGATGTACTATTGTAAAGTGGTTGTACCACTGGATATCATAAGGTGAATGCACCAATTTGTAAGTCGCTCTGGATAAGAGCGTCTGCTAAATGACGTAAATGTAAATGTAAACTGGAAACCACATATCCTGAGGCTGCATTTATCGTAGCCGGGGATTTTAACAAGGCTAATCTGAAAACAAGGCTCCCCAAATTCTATCAGCATATCGACTGTGCTACCAGGGGTAGCAAAACCCTAGACCACTGTTATTCTAACTTCCGCGACGCATACAAGGCCCTCCCTCACCTTCGGAAAAGCTGACCACGATTCCATTTTGTTGCTCCCAGCCTATAGACAGAAACTAAAACAGGAAGTTCCCGCCCTCAGGTCTGTTCAACGCTGGATCGACCAATCGGATTCCACGCTTCAAGTTTGCTTCGATCACGTGGACTGGGATATGTTCCGCATTGCAAAGAACAACAACATTGACGAATACGCTGATTCGGTGTGCGAGTTCATTAACAAGTGCATCAGTGATGTTGTACCCACAGCGTCTATTAAAACATTCGCCAACCAGAAACCGTGGATTGATGGCAGCATTCGCGCAAAACTGAAAGCGTGAACCACTGCTTTTAATCAGGGCAAGGTGACCGGAAACATAACCGAATACAAACAGTGTAGCTATTCCCTCCGCAAGGCAATCAAACAAGCTAAGCGTCAGTACAGAGACAAAGTGGAGACGCAATTCAACGGCTCAGACACGAGAGGTATGTGGCAGGGTCTACAGTCAATCACGGACTACAAAAGAAAAACCAGCCCCGTCGCGGATCACGATGCCTTGCTCCCAGACAGACTAAACAACTTTTTGGCTCGCTTTGAGGACAATACAGTGCCACTGATACGGCCCGCTACCAAAACCTGCAGGCTCTCCTTCACTGCAGCCGATGTGAGTAAAACATTTAAACGTGTTAACCCTAGCAAAGCTGCAGGCCCAGACGGTATCCCCGGCTACGTCCTCAGAGCATGCGCAGACCAGCTGACTGGTGTGTTTACAGACATATTCAATCAATCCTTATCCCAGTCTGCTGTCCACACATGCTTCAAGAGGTTCCTGTTCCCAAGAAAGCAAACTGAGCTAAATGACTACCGTCCTGTAGCACTCACTTCCGTCATCATGAAGTGCTTTGAGAGACAAGTCAAGGATCATATCACCTCCACCCTACTTGACACCCTAGACCCACTCCAATTTGCTTACCGCCACAATAGGTCCACAGACGACGCAATTGCCATCACACTGCACACTGCCCTAACCCATCTGGACAAGAGGAATACCTATGTAAGAATGTTGTTCATCGATTACAGCTCAGCATTTAGCACCATAGTACCCTCCAAACTCGTCATTAAGGTCGAGACTCTGGGTCTCGACCCCGCCCTGTGCAACTGGGTCCTGGACTTCCTGACGGGCCACCCCCAGGTGGTGAGGGTAGGTAACAACATCTCCACCCCGCTGATCCTCAACACTGGGTCCCCACAAGGGTGCGTTCTCAGCCCTCTTCTGTACTCCCTGTTCACCCATGACTGCGTGGCCATGCACGCCTCCAACTCAATCATCAAGTTTGCAGACAACACTACAGTGGTAGGCTTGATTACCAACAATGATGAGACGGCCTACAGGGAGGAGGTGAGGGCTCTCGCAGTGTGGTGTCAGGAAAATAACCTCACACTCAATGTCAACAAAACAAAGCAGATGATCGTGGACTTCAGGAAACAGCAGAGGGAGCAGCCCCCTATCTACATTGACGGGACAATAGTGGAGAGGGTGGAGAGTTTTAAGTTCCTCGGCGTACACACCACGGACAAACTAAAAAGGTTCACCCACACAGACAGCGTGGTGAAGAAAAGGTGCAGCAGCGCCTCTTCAACCTCAGGAGGCTGAAGAAATTAGGCTTGTCACCAAAATCACAAACTTTTACAGATGCACAATCGGGAGCATCCTGTCGGGCTGTATCACCGACTGGTACGGCAGCTGCTCCGCCCATAACCGGAAGGCTCTCCAGAGGGTAGTGAGGTCTGAACAACGCATCACCGGGTGCAAACTACCTGCCCTCCAGGACACCTACACCACCCAATGTCACAGGAAGGCCAAAAAGATCACGAAGGACAACAACCACCCGAGCCACTGCCTGTTCACACCACTATGATCCAGAAGGCGAGGTCAGTACAGGTGCATCAAAGCTGGGACCGAGACTGAAAAACAGCTATCTCAAGGCCATCAGACTGTTAAACAGCCATCACTAACATTGAGTGGCTGCTTCCAACATACTGACTCAACTCCACCCACTTTAATAATGGAAAAATGTATGTGATCAATTTATCACTAGCCACTAAAATATTATTTATATTATATAATGTTTACTTAACCTACATTACTCATCTCTTATGTATATACTGTACGCTATACCATCACTGCATCTTGCCATCTGATGTAATTAAATGTATCACTCGCCACTTTAAACAATGCCACTTTATATAATGTTTTCATACCCTACATTGCTCATCTCATATGTATATAGTGTACTCTATACCATCTACTGCATCTTGCCATCTTGATGTAATGTATCACTAGCGACTTTATACAATGTCACTTCATATGTTTTAATACCCTGCATTGCTCATCTCATATGTGTATATACTGTACTCTTTACCATCTACTGCATCTTGCCTATGCCGTTCGGCCATCACTCATTTATATATTTTTATGTACATCTTCGTATTCATTCCTTTACACTTGTGTGTATAAGGTAGTTGTGGAATTGTTAGGTTATATTACTTGTTAGATATTACGGCATGGTCGGAACTAGAAGCACAAGCATTTCGCTACACTTGCATTAACACCTGCTAACCATGTGTATGTGACAAATACATTTGATTTGTTGTCATGTTGTGTTGCTACCATGCTGTGTTGCTATGTTGTTGCCTTAGGTATCCCTTTATGTAGTGTTGTCTCTTGTCGTGATGTGTGTGTTGTCCTCTATTATTTATTTATAATCCAAGCCCCCGTCCCCGCAGGACGCCTTTGCCTTGTGGTGGGCCGTCATTGTAAATAAGAATTTGTTCTTAACTGACTTGCCTGGTTAAATAAAGGTTCAATAAAATACCCTCTAGCTGTAAGAGTTAGTCAGTCTTACCCTCTAGATCAGGCCTGGGCAATTATTTTCCATGGAGGGCCACATTAGAATATATTTTTGCAATTGCATCTTGTGCCAGAATCATATTACAGGATTATACATGAAGTGTATGACTGTTGACAGATATCTACTGTAAATCTATCTACTGTAAATCACATCCAGATATGCTACTTATTTTACTTTTTTAACATGCACAGAAATAAACCACATTCATGTTCTCCTTTTGGTAGGTATTTTCATTATTAAACATGCAATGAACTACACGGGGGAAAGTACACTGTGCATTCAGCACCACGGACAGAACCCTTGTTAACGGGTATGCACAAAAACACAAGAAAGAGAGAGCTCAACATTACATTTAAACTACTCAATCAGTGTGAGGAGTGAAGCCTCTGATGGGCATTGTCTACAGCAGAGAAGTCACATATAGTTTCTGACGTCGCTATGCGCAGGATTGCTGAGAGGGGAGAGTCAGTAAGAGATGATCTGTGCTTTGACTTGTTATATTTAAATCACTGAAAATGTCTGTTCACATAGGTTCACCCAAACAGTACAAACATCTTCTGAGCATGACTCCTAATCTTTGGAAAGTTTTGTTCATCGAGAGATGCATAGAACCTCGTCAGTGACATTGTTTTGAATAGTTCTCCAATCACTGCATCAGACTGAAGAGCGATAAGCTCAAGATGCAGGTCAGTTATCCACATTGAAGGTGAAATGAGAGGAAACCAACATATAATTGTAATTTTCCAACACTTTGAAATCCTCAAAACTACGAGAAAAAAACTCCCCGTTCAAAGCACGCAGCAGCGATGTATAGTTCTCACGTTGGTCATCTGATAGGGAACAGACTAGTAGTGTCGGAAGGTGGGTGAGACTGTTGGCTTCACCTTGGCGGGTCAGGAGGAGTAATTTTCCCTTAAGGCTTTGACAAGGCTGTACATCTGACGTGCAAAAAGGCCATTCCCTAGTAGTTGGGAATTCAGTTCATTCATGAGGGTCATGATGTCGATGGTGAAGGCAAAATCAGCCAACCATTCTTTATCTTGCTGTTGAGGGAAATCCACATATTTTCCTTTCGTTTGCAAAAACTCAGCAATCTCCAACTTCAGGTCCCACACCCTTTTAAGCACCTTCCCCAAACTCAGCCATCTCACGTTTGTGTGGTAGGGGAGATCTACATGATCCAACCTTGTCTCTTCCAACAGTGAGACAAACTGCCTGTGGTTTAAAGTTTACTACTTCAGTGACTGTATCCACAACATGGCTCATTTTCAGAACACCTCCTGATGAATAATGCAACGCAGGAAATTACCCTTGATCATTTTCTGATCTGGGTTCAGCTCAGCTATTGATCTTGTATCCTTTTCAAAAGGTCAATGTTTTTTCCTGTCAAGTTTGGGCACCCATCAGTGGTCACACTGGATAACTTTTCTAAACTCAGTCCCAGCTTTGCCACATACTTATTAACCTCCTCCAATAAACCTTCCCCTGTGGTTGTGCTCTTCATTGACTGTACTGAAGCTCCTCTGTAGTTTCAAAGTCTGGGGTTCTGGTGTTATGGGGTTCTGGGGTTATGCCTCGTAAGAATATCAACAACTGCGCCATGTCACGTGCATAACTGCTCTCATCCAGGGCCAAGGAGAAATCCTTTACCTTGTCTTTCAACTGTGGTTCTATAATTCTCTGCGATGTCCTCAACACGATGTGTCACTGTTTGTCTTGACAGGGAAACAATTTTCAAACAGCTTTCTTGTCAGGGCAAAGTATTGCTGCAGAGTCAATTAAACATTCTTTAATGAATTCTCCCTCAGCGAATGGCTTGCTATGTTTAGCAATTTTGTGGGACAGTACATAGCTAGCTATTGCAATTCTGTTTGCTGAATGAAGTTTTGTGAAAACTCCTTGCTGCTTTTACAACTGAGAAAACAACTCTTGATGCAATTGCCCTCTGCTCAGAAGATATATTCCTATATTTCTCTGCATGCTTCGTCTGGAAGTGTCGGGACAAGTTCTAGTCTTTCAAGACAGCGATGCTAACTTTGCACACAGCTTTCCCTGGTACCTCAAATAAATATTTCGATGTACACTCTTGCTGGAACACCCTACATTCATTGTCTACTTTCCCCCAAAAACATTTTTGCCCAATTTCTAGCTAGCCTGTCAGTCACTGTCTGTCCTTGTGCAGTTGTTATTTATACGTGCCTTTTTATTTTATTTTTATTTCACCTTTATTTAACCAGGTAGGCTAGTTCAAGTTCTCATTTACAACTGCGACCTGGCCAAGATAAAGCATAGCAGTGCGACACAAACAACAACACAGAGTTACACATAAACAAGCGTACAGTCAATAACACAAAATAAAATAAAGATTTTTTTATTTATGTACAGTGTGTGCCAATGTAGGAGAGTAGGGAGGTAGGCAATAAATAGGCCCTAGAGGTGAAAATAATTACAATTTAGCATTAATACTGGAGTGAGATGTGCAGATGATGATGTGCAAATAGAGATACTGGGGTGCAAAAGAGCAAGAGGGTAAGTAATAATATGGGGATGAGGTAGTTGGGTGGGCTATTTACAGATTGGCTGTGTACAAGTGCATTGATCGGTAAGCTGCTCTGACAGCTGGTGCTTAAAGTTAGAGGGAGATATATGTCTCCAGCTTCAGAGATTTTTGCAATTCGTTCCAGTCATTGGCAGCAGAGAACTGGAAGGAAAGGCGGCCAAAGTAAGTGTTGGCTTTGGGGATGACCAGTGAGATATACCTGCTGGAGCGCGTGCTACGGGTGGGTGTTGCTATGGTGACCAGTGAGCTAAGGCGGGTCTTTAACTAGCAAAATAAATGTCCCACAAGCGGTGGTAATTAAATCATTAAACAAATGCAAGTATTGGACTTTTAATTTGAATAACAAATACTTTTTTCAAAACTTTACTATCGCAAATTCTTTATGCGATCTGAGCATGATTCCACAGGCCGTACTGAATCAGATTGCGGGCCACATACGGCCCCCGGGCCGGCCTTTGCCCAGGCCTGCTCAAGCTGTAAGAGTCAGTCAGTCTTACCGTCTAGCTAGCTGTAAGAGTCAGTCTTACCGTCTAGCTAGCTGTAAGAGTCAGTCTTACCGTCTAGCTAGCTGTAAGAGTCAGTCTTACCGTCTAGCTAGCTGTAAGAGTCAGTCTTACCGTCTAGCTAGCTGTAAGAGTCAGTAAGGATGTGCATCTTTCCTTTTCAAGACGATTCAATACGCATCTAGATTAATACAAAAAAAACTTTTGTGAAATATTTGTTTTTGTCTGAAGCCAAAAAAAACCGCTAATTTAACCTTTCATCATAAGCAGCTATAGTAATGTGGCTTCATTGAGCTACTGTACTTCAACAGATGTACTCACATTATGTACTCACATTATGATTCAAACCTTCTCTAAAACAGCCTAATACATAGAGTAGGTTTACCCCATTAATGTACTTGGTAATGTAAATGCATTTAGGAACAAAATGTATATTTTTTTCAGCTTTAGAAAAAAATGTAATATTTCCCTTAACTTTTTTTTGCATTAATAGAACAGATAGATCTCCAATGAGGACATGCTGCATTTCTCACTTTGAATGAGACTAATCCTAATTCAAATCAAATTACATCAGCAAATGTCACAAAGTGCTTATACAGATTATACAGTTTCTCCGTATACAAAAATTGAATATTGTGACTCACCACCTGGATTCGGTCTTATGTAGCGACATTTGAATTTCAGTTTTTTTACAATGGATAAAAGTAGAGACTCAGAGCTACAAAATGGTATATCATACACTGCATTTGAGGAAACAATGGGAAAGTAATTCTGCTTTGAAAGTTGATCAACTTGTAAACTCACTTTTGAGAAAACCATCTTTCAATATTTTGGTACAACTATTGGAGAGCCCTTCTTTGTCTACACCCATTCAGCATTGTTCACACTCTCTTAAGCCTTAGACCCACCCATCTCTTTAAGGGTTGATCCTAGCGTTCTGTACTAACTTACCAGCTACTTCCAGACATCTAAGAGAGAGCGAACAGCTCACTGAACATTACTCGCCCTTGCAGAGCTGGTTAGGCTGTTACAGTATGTTATCCAGCTCGTTGGTGACCGCAACTGTGCTGTCAGATTGTCCGTTTGTAAATTCAGAGCACACTGGACGCTCTGACCTAACAACGACAGTCAAGCACCCAAGCTAACTGGCTAACATTGGCTAGCTACTTCCAGACACATAATGAGAGAACACCTCACTCTGACCGTTTTACTCCCCCTAGCAGAGCTGGTTAGGCTGTTTTCCAGAGCGTTGGTGACTAACAGTGCTGCTGGCAACAATTGAATTATGCTTTGTTTGCCGACGTTTACTGACTCTAGACAAATTCGACGGGTGTTGAGCGTTTAAAAATGTATCAGTTATTCTGCACTCTGGGACACTAAGATGAAACTTAGTCGTCTAGAAAGTGGAGAGCATACACATAACGTTAGCTAGTGAGCCAGCTAGCTAACAGTACACTTTAACTTGACATTAGGTTTATGCAGTTTTACTACACGATACATTTTAAAAAAAGCCGCGTTTGACACGATTACCTAGACATACTGACCAGCTCCAATAGACAGAAGCCTGCTATATGGCAGACTAATCCAAACTCATCTCCCAGCATGTCCAGCCCACTCATTATCTCAGCCAATCGTGGCTAATGGGAAGGTTGCTCACTCTTTCTGTGGGTAAAGCAACTAGGCTCGTAGCTGAACCATTTTATTCGTATTTACAGATGGCATACAAGTTTGATATTAAGGCACATGAAAGTTCACATGTTCGAGATGTCATTTCTGCCAAAAAAAACACATTCTGATTAAAATGTATTTTTTTTACGTTCAAATGGCTCTCCTGTGAAGTCGTGACTTGCGACATACGCCGAGTTTAATGAATCATGTCACTATTAGCCTCCATGTAATTAACTCTCCTTCATTGTTTGGTGAAAAAGAAGAGAAAATATTAAATTAAATCAACACCTTTCTCGAATATTGAAACGGAAGGAAGTGTTAATTATTATTTTCTGTAATTTGAGTGTCACAGTTTATAAATTCTAAATAGAAATACCTTATTTACATAATTATTCAGACCCTTTCTATGAGACTCGAACTTGAGCTCAGGTGCATCCCATTTCCATTGATCATCCTTGAGATGTTTCTACAACTTCATTGGAGTCCAGGCACAGATCTGGGGAAGGGCACCAAAACATTTCTTCAGCATTGAAGGTCCCCAAGAACACAGTGGCCTCCATCATTCTTAAACGGAATAAGTTTGGAACCACCAAGACTCTTCCTAGAGCTGGCCGCCCAGCCACACTGAGTAATCGGGGGAGAAGGGCCTTGGTCAGAGAGGTGACCAAGAACCCGACTGTCACTCTGATTGAGCTCTAGAATTTCTCTGTGGAGATGGGAGAACCTTCCAGAACGACAACCATCTCTGCAGCACTCCACCAAATCAGGCCTTTATGGTAGAGCGGCCAGATGGAAACCACTCCTCAGTAAAAGGCACATGACAGCCCGCTTGGAGTTTGCCAAAAGGCACCTAAAGACTAAGATCATGAGAAACAAGATTCTCTGGTCTGATGAAACCAAGATTGAACTCTTTGGCCTGAATGCCAAGCGTCACGTCTGGAGGAAACATGGCACCATCCCTAAGGTGAAGCATGGTTGTGGCAGTATCATGCTGTGGGGATGTTTTGTCAGTGGCAGGGACTATCCAAATACAGGTGTGACAAGCTTGTAGCATCATACCCAAGAAGACTTGACGCCAAAAGTGCTTCAACAAAGTACTGAGTAAAGAGTCTGAATACTTATGTAAATGTGATATTTCAGTTTTTTATGTTTAATAAATTAGCAAACATTTCTAAACCCGTTTTTGCTTTGTCACTATTAGGTATTGTGTGTAGATTGATGAGGAAAAAAAACTATTAAATCCATTTTAGAATAACGCTGTAACAAAAAGTGAAGAGGTCTGAATACCTTCCCGAAGGCACTGTATGTCTACGGTGTATTTACTATGGGTGTGTGTGTGTGTAAATGATGTATGTACTATGTAGGCACCTGAGCTGAGCCATAAGGGAGACAAGGCATCTACCACCCCACTAGGGAGGGGGGGAATGTAGCCTGTTTTTGTCCCCCTACTGTTTCTGAAATCACCATCACCCACTAATTAACTTGTCATTTTTGCAGATTAAATGTTTGAGCTGCTAATGAATCAATATTTATCGTTTGAATTAGCTATGACATAGCCAATGAATATATAGCACAACTTTGAATTTCATCCCCATCTCAAAACAAAATGTTTTGACCATTTGGAAGTGTTTAGTGAGCTTCTTTTGTACTCCAGCTTTGGCCTCGCAAAAGCTGATCCTCGTTACAAAAATATTAACTTAACCCTGTATATCTAAAAATGACCATATACACCATTTTATTTTAACAAAACTATTGCTGATGGTGAACCTGAACAATGGAAATAAACTATTGTAAGCCACGTAAAACAGGTATAGCCAGATCAGTTGTGTTTCCGGTAGCTTACTTTTATTCTGGTAAAATAACATTTTTGAAAATGACATAGGTTGTCACTCAACCAATAAAGCCTAATATCGGGCAAGCCATTTTAGCATTTGAATGCTGAAGGTGCAGTGCAGGTGTGCAAGATCAGGAAGAGGCCGCCCTACTCACTTTGGCAGCGCGAATCTGGGCACAGTGCGCAGTTTGACTAGGCTACTGATTTTCCCTAGGTTGTTCTGCATGCAAAATTACTTGCAGATCAATGTCTGTCAACACAGTTAGATGCTTAGCTCGACACCAGAGGAGATCAGGTATTTTTGTAAGGAAGAAAGTAATATGAGCCAAAAATGTTGGTGAATTTGAAATGCGTAATTTCTTTATTATTATTATTATTATTATTTTTTTTTTTAAATCGGTTTTGGGGTCCACAAACCATCTTAAACATTGAAATCAGTGACTGATGCGCATCAGTGAATTGTTACATACCTATTAGTTAGTCAGTCTTAACCTCTAGCTGTAAGAGACAGAGAGAGATGGATGGATAGACTTAGCATTTAGCTTTAAGAGTTAGTCTTACCCCCTCTAGCTGTAAAGGTTAGTTTGTCTTACCCCCTCTAGCTGTAAAGGTTAGTTTGTCTTACCCCCTTCTAGCTGTAAAGGTTAGTTTGTCTTACCCCCTCTAGCTGTAAAGGTTAGTTTGTCTTACCCCCTCTAGCTGTAAAGGTTAGTTTGTCTTACCCCCTCTAGCTGTAAAGGTTAGTTTGTCTTACCCCCTTCTAGCTGTAAAGGTTAGTTTGTCTTACCCCCTTCTAGCTGTAAAGGTTAGTTTGTCTTACCCCCTTCTAGCTGTAAAGGTTAGTTAGTCTTACCCCCTTCTAGCTGTAAAGGTTAGTTTGTCTTACCCCCTCTAGCTGTAAAGGTTAGTTTGTCTTACCCCCGCTAGCTGTAAAGGTTAGTTGGTAATAGTTGTTCAGTAAGTCAATCTTACCCTCTAGCTGTAAGAGTTAGTTAGTAATAGTTGTTTATTAACCTGTCTGGGCTAGGGGGCAGTATTTTCACAGCCAGATGAAAAACAAACCCAATTTAAACAGGTTACTACTCTGGCTCAGAAACTCGAATATGCATATTATTAGTTTCTAAAACTGTTTGAATGGTGATTATGAGTATAACAGAACTCATATGGCAGGCAAAAACCAGAGAAAAAAATCCAACCAGGAAGTGGATAGTAGTTTTTCAAGACTGGGCCTATTCAGTATACAGTGACTTAGGGTTCAATTTGCACTTCCTAAGGCTTCCACTAGATGTCAACAGTCTTTTGAACATGTTTCAGGCTTTTGCAGTCAATAGAGAGCGAACAAGACCTCCTGGAGTCTGATGACCGAGAGAATGACAGGCCACAATTACGCACGTTCACATGAGGTAGCTGTGTTCCATAACGTTTTTCAAGACATTGGAATCGTCCGGTTGGAATATTACTGAAGTTTTACGTTAAAAAGGCCCTAAAGATTGATGTTTTACAACGTTTGACATGTTTTAACGAACGTAAATAACTTTTTGTCGTGAAATTGTCGGCGCGCTTCCTACATTTGGAGTAGCTTACTGAACGCGCAAACAACAAGGAGTTATTTGGACATAAATTATGGACTTTATTGAACAAAACAACATTTATTGTGGACCTGGGATTCCTGGAAGTGCCTTCTGATGAAGATCAAAGGTAAGTGAATATTTCTAATGCTATTTATGATTTTAGATGACTCCAAAATGGCGGGTATCTGTATTGCCTGGTGTATTTTTCTGAGCTATGTACTCAGATTATTGCAAAGTGTGCTTTCCCCGTGAAGCTTTTTTGAAATCTGTCACAGCAGTTGCATAAAGGAGATGTTCATCTATAATTCTTTGAATAACAGTTTAATATTTTTATCAACGTTTATGATGAGTATTTTTGTAAATTGTTGTGCTGATTCACCGGAAGTATTGGAGGAAAAAATATTTTCTTAACGTCACACGCCAATGTAAAATGCTGTTTTTGGATATAAATATGAACTTCATCGAACAAAACATACATGTATTGTGTAACATAATGTCCTAGGAATGTCATCTGATGAAGATCGTCAAAGGTTGGTGCTTCATTTCGCTGTGTTTTGGGTTTTATTGACACATGTCCTTGCTTGGAAAATGGCTGTGTGATTATTTTTGTCTATGTACTCTCCTAACATAATCTAATGTTTTGCTTTAGCTGTAAAGCCTTTTTGAAATCGGACAATGTGGTTAGATTAACGAGACGTGTATCTTTAAAATGGTGTAAAATAGTCGTATGTTTGAGAAAGTTGAATTATGACATTGTTGTTTTTCCAATTTGCCGCCCTGATATTTCACTGGCTGTGTCCCGCAGGTCACCTAGCCCATAGAAGTTAAGTATCACCCTCTAGCTGTTAGATTAGACAGACGGTAATAATGACTAAGTAACTCTCACAGCTAGAGGGTAAGAATGACTAACTAACTAGCTGTTAGTAATAGTTGTTCAGTAAGTCAGTATTACACTCTAGCTGTAAGAGTTTATAAGTAATAGTTGTTCAGTAAGTCAGTATTACACTCCAGCTGAAAGAGTTAGTAATAGTTGTTTATTAAATCAGTATTACCCTTTAGCTGTAAGAATGACTTATTTAGTAATAGTTGTTTAGTAAGTCAATCGTAAGTGAGTCCAGCTGTAAGAATTAGTAAGTTGGTCTCACCCTCTAGCTGCAGCAGCTCACAGGCATCAGACTGGTTGTCTGTTGGATCTGCACTCTGGATCATGTGCAGTAGCTGGTCCATTTTCTCCTGGAGAGGAAAAATAACCAAATAGAACTTCAGTAGAGCTTTTTTTATAAAAGGAAGTAAAACATTACAACTATAAGAGTATACACTGAGTATACCAAAGAGTATACACTGAGTATACCAAAGAGTATACCAAAGAGTATACACTGAGTATACCAAAGAGTATACACTGAGTATACCAAAGAGTATACACTGAGTATACCAAAGAGTATACACTGAGTATACCAAAGAGTATACACTGAGTATACCAAACATGTGGAACACCTTCCTAATAGAGTTGTGCCCTTTTGCCGTCAGAATAGCCTCCATTCGTCGGGCCATGGACTCTACAAGGTGTCGAAAGCGTTCCACAGGGATACTGGCTCATGTTGACTCCAATGCTTCCTACAGTTGTGTCAAGTTGGCTGGATGTCCTTTGGGTGGTGGACCATTCTTGAGACAAAAGGGAAACTGTTGAGCATGGAAAAAACAGCAAGGTTGCAGTTCTTGACAAACCAATGCTTCTGGCACCTACTACTATACCCCGTTCAAAGGCACTTAAATATTTTGTCTTGCCCATGAACCTTCTGAATGGCACATATACACAATCCATGTCTCAAGACTTAAAAACATTCTTTAAATTTGTCGCCCCCACTTCATTGAAGTGGATTTAACAAGTGACATCAATAAGGGCTCATAGCTTTTAGTTGAATGCATTCAGTTGTACTCGGTATCCCCCTTTTCCTTTCACCTGGATAGTCCGTCATGGAAAGAGCAGGTGTTCTTAATGTTTTGTATACTAAGTATATACACACTACATGACCAAAAGTATGTGAATACCTTCTCATTCCAAAATTATGGGCATTAATATAGAATTGGTCACCCCTTTGCTGCTATAACAGCCTCCACTCTTCTGGGAAGGCTTCCACTAGATGTTGGAACATTGCTTCCATTCAGCCAGAAAAGCATTAGTGAGGTCGGCACTGATGTTGGCCATTTAGGCCTGGCTCGCAGTCGGCGTTCCAATTCACCAAAAAGGGGTTCAATGGGATTGAGGTCAGGGCTCTGTGCAGGTCAGTAAAGTTCTTCCACACCGATCACGACAAACCATTTCTGTATGGACCTCGCTTTCTGCATGGGGCATTGTCATGTTGAACTAGGAAAGGGCCTTCCCCAAACTGTTGCAACAATGTTATAAGCACAGAATTGTTGAGAATGTCATTGTATGGTGTAGTGTTAAGATTTCCCTTCACTGGAACTAAGGGGTCCGAACCATTGTTCCTCTTCCACCAAAGTTTACAGTTTGCACTATGCATTGAGTTCTACTGGCATCTGCCAGGTGGTGAAGCGTTATTCATCCCTCCAGAGAACGCCTTTTCAATGCTCCAGAGTCCAACGGCGAGCTTTACACCACTCCAGCAGACGCTTAGCATTGCGCATGGTGATCTTAGGCTTGTGTGCGGCTGCACGGTCATGGAAACCCATTTCATGAAGCTACCAACGAACAATTATTGCGCTAACGTTTCTTCCAAAGGCAGTTTGGAACTAAGTAGTGAGTGTTGCAACCGAGGACAGACGATTTTTATACGCAATGCGCTTCAGCACTAGGAGTTCCCGTTCTGTGAGCCTGTGTGGCCTACCACTTTGCGGCTGAGCTGTTGTTGCTCCTAGACGTTTCCACTTCGCACCTACTGCCGACCGGGGCAGCTCTAGCAAGGCAGAAATTTTACAAACTGACTTGTTGAAAAGTTGGCATCCTATGACGTTGCCACGTTGAAAGTCACTGAGCTCTTCAGTAAGGCCATTCTACGGCCAATCTTTGACTATGGAGATTGCATGGCTGTGTGCTCAGTTGTATACACCTGTTACAGGTGTGGCTGAATTAGCCGAATCCACTAAATTGAAGGGGTGTCCATATACTTTTGCATATACAGTGCATTCAGAAAGTATTCACACCCCTTGACTTTTTCCACATTTTGTTACGTTACAGCCTTATTCTAAAATATATTAAATAAATAAAAAAATACTCAATCTACACAATACCCCATAATGACAAAGCGAAAACAGGTTTTTAGAAATGTTAACAAATTTATTACAAATAAAAAATAGAAACCATATTTACATAAGTAAGCTTCAATGCCATACAACACTCCTTCCATGGCCTCCAACTTCTTTTAAATGGTAGTAAAACTAAGTGCATGCTCTTCAACTGATTGCTGCCTGCACCCTCCCGCCGACTAGCATCACTACTCTGGACGGTTCTGACTTAGAATATGTGGACAACTACAAATACCTAGGTGTCTGGTTAGACTGTAAACTCTCCTTTCAGACTCACATTAAGCATCTCCAATCCAAAATTAAATCTAGAATCGGCTTCCTATTTCGCAACAAAGCCTCCTTCACTCATGCCGCCAAACATACCCTCGTAAAGCTGACTATCCTACCGATCCTTGACTACGGCGATGTCATTTACAAAATAGCCTCCAACACTCTAATCAGCAAACTGGATGTACTTGATCACAGTGCCATCCGTTTTATCACCAAAGCCCCATATAGTACCCACCACTGCGACCTGTATGCTCTTGTTGGCTGCCCCTCACCACATGTCCGTCGCCAAACCCACAGGCTCCAGGTCATCTATAAGTCTTTGCTAGGTAAAGCCTCGCCTTATCTCAGCTCACTGGTCACCATAGCAACACTCACCCGTAGCACGCGCTCCAGCAGGTATATTGCACTGGTCATCCCCAAAGCCAACACTTACTTTTGCCGCCTTCCCTTCCAGTTCTCTGCTGCCAATGACTGGAACGAATTGCAAAAATCTCTGAAGCTGGAGTCTTATATCTCCCTCACTAACTTTAAGCACCAGCTGTCAGTGCAGCTTACCGATCACTGTACCTGTACACAGCCAATCTGTAACTAGCCCACCCAACTACCTCATCCCCATATTATTACTTACCCTCTTGCACCCCAGTAGCTCTACTTGCACATCATCATCTGCACATCTCACTCCAGTATTAATGCTAAATTGTAATTATTTTCACCTCTATGGCCTATTTATTGCCTACCTCCCTACATTTGCACACACTGTACAATCATCTTTCTATTTTTATTTTGTTATTGACTGTACGTTTGTTTATGTGTAACGCTGTTGTTTGTGTCGCACTGCTATGCTTTATCTTGGCCAGGTCACAGTTGTAAATGAGAACTTGTTCTCAACTGGCCTACCTGGTTAAATAAAGGTGAAATATCTATATTTTTTTAAGAAGTCAGACCCTTGGCTATGAGACTCAAAATTGAGCTCAGGTGCATCCTGTTTCCATTGATCATCCTGGAGATATTTCTACAATTTGATTGAAGTCCGCCTGTGTTCAATTCAATTGATTGGACATTATTTGGAAAGGCACACACCTGTCTATATAAGTTGACAGTGCATGTCAGTGCAATAACCAAGCCATGAGGTCGAAGGAATTGTCCGTAGAGCTCCGAGACAGGATTGTGTCAACGCACAGAGTAGAGGTCGACCGATTAATCGGAATGGTCGATTAATTAGGGCCAATTTCAAGTTTTCATAACAATCGGAAATCGGTATTTTTGGACGGCAATTATTTTATTTTTTTAGACCTTTATTTAACTAGGCAAGTCAGTTAAGAACACGTTCTTATTTTCAATGACGGCCTACGAACGGTGGGTTAACTGCCTTGTTCAGGGGCAGAACGACAGATTTTACCTTGTCAGCTCGGGGATTCAATCTTGCAACCTTACGGTTAACTAGTCCAACGCTCTAACCACCTGCTTTACATTGCACTCCACGAGCAGCCTGCCTGTTACGCGAATGCAGTATGAAGCCAAGGTAAGTTGCTAGCTAGCATTAAAATTCTTATAAAAAACAATCAATCATAATCACTAGTTAACTACACATGGTTGATGATATTACTAGCTTATCTAGCCTGTCCTGCGTTGCATATAATCGCTTAGGTACACGTTGCTCCAACCATAAACATCAATGCCTTTCTTAAAATCAATACACAATAATATATATTTTTAAACCTGCATATTTAGTTAATATTGCCTGCTAACATTAATTTATTTTAACTAGGGAAAATGTGTCACTTCTCTTGCAAAAGAGTCAGGGTATATGCAGCAGTTTGGGCCGCCTGGCTCGTTGCGAACTGTGAAGACTATTTCTTCCTAACAAAGACAGCCGACTTCGCCAAACGATGATCTCGCCATCACGGTTGACAACTCCATTGTGTCCTCCTCCCAGAGTGCTAAGAGCCTTGGCGTGACCCTGGACAACACCCTGTCGTTCTCCGCTAACATCAAGGCGGTGACCCGATCCTGTAGGTTCATGCTCTACAACATTCGCAGAGTACAACCCTGCCTCACACAGGAAGCGGCGCAGGTCCTAATCCAGGCACTTGTCATCTCCCGTCTGGATACTGCAACTCGCTGTTGGCGGGGCTCCCTGCCTGTGCCATCAAACCCCTACAACTCGTCCAGAACGCCGCAGCCCATCTGGTGTTCAACCTTCCCAAGTTCTCTCACGTCACCCCGCTCCTCCGAACACTCCACTGGCTTCCAGTTGAAGCTCGCATCTGCTACAAGACCATGGTGCTTGCCTACGGAGCTGTGAGGGGAACGGCACCTCCGTACCTTCAGCCTCTGATCAGTCCCTACACCCAAACAAGGGCACTGCGTTCATCCACCTCTGGCCTGCTCGCCTCCCTACCTCTGCGGAAGCACAGTTCCCACTCAGCCCAGTCAAAACTGTTCGCTGCTCTGGCACCCCAATGGTGGAACAAGCTCCCTCACGACGCCAGGACAGCGGAGTCAATCACCACCTTACGTAGACACCTGAAACCCCACCTCATTAAGGAATACCTGGGATAGGATTAAGTAATCCTTCTAAACCCCCCCCCCCCCCCAAAAAAAATATATAGATGTACTATTGTAAAGTGGTTGTTCCACTGGATATCATAAGGTGAATGCACCAATTTGTAAGTCGCTCTGGATAAGAGCGTCTGCTAAATGACGTAAATGTAAATGTAATGATTTAACAAAAGCGCATTTGGGAAAAAAGCACAATCGTTGCACGACTGTACCTAACCGTAAACATCAATGCCTTTCTTAAAATCAATACACAGACGTATATATTTTTTTAAACCTGCATATTTAGCTAAAAGAAATCCAGGTTAGCAGGCAATATTAACCAGGTGAAATTGTGTCATTTTGCGTTCATTGTATGCAGAGTCAGGGTATATGCAACAGTTTGGGCCGCCTGGCTCGTTGCGAACTAATTTGCCCGAATTTTACGTAATTATTACATAACATTGAAGGTTGTGCAATGTAACAGGAATATTTAGACTTAGGGATGCCACCCGTTAGATAAAATACGGAACGGTTCCGTATTTCACTGACAGGAAAAACGTTTTGTTTTCGAGATGATAGTTTCCGGATTCGACCATATTAATGACCTAAGGCTCGTATTTCTGTGTGTTATGTTATAATTAAGTCTATGATTTGATAGAGCAGTCTGACTGAGCGGTGGTAGGCAGCAGCAGGCTCGTAAGCGTTCATTCAAACAGCAATTTAGTGCGTTTGCCAGCAGCCCTTCGCAATGCATTGCGCTGTTTATGACTTCAAGCCTGTCAACTCCCAAGATTAGGCTGGTGTAAACGATGTGAAATGGCTAGCTAGTTAGCCGGGTGCGCGCTAATAGCGTTTCAAACGTCACTTGCTCTGAGACTTGGAATAGTTTTTCCCCCTTGCTCTACATGGGTAACGCTGCTTCAAGGGTGGCTGTTGTCGATGTGTTCCTGGTTCGAGCCCAGGTAGGAGCGAGGAGAGGGACTGAAGCTATACTGTTACACTGGCAATACTAAAGTGCCTATAAGAACATCCAATAGTCAAAGGTATATGAAATACAAATCGTATAGAGAGAAATAGTCCTATAATTCCTATAATAACTACAACCTAAAACTTCTTACCTGGGAATATTGTAGACTCATGTTAAAAGGAACCACCAGCTTTCATATGTTCTCATGTTCTGAGCAGGTTCTGAAAACCTGCTCTGGATAAGAGCGTCTGCTAAATGACTTAAATGTAATGTAAATGTAAGGAACTTAAATGTTAGCCTTCTTACATGGCACATATTGCACTTTTACTTTCTTCTCCAACACTTTGTTTTTGCATTATTTAAACCAAATTGAACGTTTCATTATTTATTTGAGGCTAAATTGATTTTATTGATGTATTATATTAAGTTAAAAGTGTTCATTCAGTATTGTTGTAATTGTCATTATTACAAATAAATAACTTTTTTCCTTTTTTGAAAAATGTAAAAAAAAAAAAAAAAAATTGAAAAATCGCCCGATTGATCGTTATCAGCTTTTTTTTGGGTCCTCCAATAATCGGTATCGGTGTTGAAAAATCAGAATCGGTCGACCTCTAGCACAGATGTGGGGAAGGGTACTAAAGATACTAACCCCCAAAATATATGCAGCATTGAAGATCCCCAAGAACACAGTGACCTCCATCATTCAAACCAAGACTTAACTCTTTGGCCTGAATGCTAAGTGTCACATCTTGAGGAAACCTGGCACAAACCCTACGGTGAAGTATGGTGGTGGCAGCATCATGCTGTGGGGATGTTTCACAGCGGCAGGAACTGGGAGACTAGTCAGGATTGAGGGAAAGATGAACTGAGAAAAGTACAAAAGAGATCCTCGATGAAAACCTGCTCCAAAGCGCTCAGAACCTTACACTGGGGCAAAGGTTCACCTTCCATCAAGATAACGACCCTAAGCACAGCCAAGACAACGCAGGTGCGGCTTCGGGACAAGTCTCAATGTCCTTGAGCGGCCCAGACAGAGCCCGGACTCGAACCCAATCGAACATCTCTGGAGAGATCTGAAAATAGCCAGTGCAGCAAAGATGCCCAAACAACCTGACAGAGCTTGAGAGGATCTGCAGAGAAGAATGGGAGAAACTCCCAAATACACATGTGCAAAGCCTGTAGAGTCATACCCAAGAAGACTCGAGGTTGTAATTGCTGCCAAAGGTGCTTCAACAAAGGAAAGAGTAAACAGTACATTTTTTTATATTTTATAAATCTGCTAAAATTTATTTAACTTTTGCTTTGTCATTATAGGGTAGATTGATGAGGGAAAACCCCCCAATTCAATCCATTTTAGAATAAGGCTGTAATGAACAAAATGTGGAAAAAGTCAAGGGGTCTGAATACTTTCCAAATGTGCACACAGTCAAAAGTCTTAGAACACCTAATTTAAGGACTTATCTTTATTTTTTTATTTTCTACGTTGTAGAATAATAGAAGACATCCGAACTATGAAATCATGTAGTTACCAAAGAAGCATTAAACAAATCAAAATATATTTTATATTTCAGATTATTCACAGTAGCCACCCTTTGCCTTGATGACAGCTTTGCACACTCTTGGCATTCTCTCAACCAGCTTCATGAGGTAGTTACCTGGAATGCATTTCAATTAACAGGTGTGCCTTGTTGAAAGTTCATTTGTGGAATTTATTTTCTTCTTAATGCGCTTGAGCCAATCAATTCTGTTGTGGCAAAGAGGGGTGGTATACATAAGACAGCCCTATTTGGCAAAAGACCAAGTCCATATTATGGCAAGAACAGCTCAAATAAGCAAAGAGAAATGACAGTGCATCATTACTTTAAGACATGAAGGTCAGTCAATATGGAACATTTGAAGAACTTTGAAAGTTTCTTCAAGTGCAGTCGCAAAAACCATCAAGCGCTATGATGAAACTTGCTCTTATGAGAACCGCCACAGGAAAGGAAGACCCAGAGTTACCTCTGCTGCAGAGGATAAGTTCATTAGTTACCAGCCTCAGAAATTGCAGCCAGATAAATGCTTCACAGAATTCAAGTAACAGACACATCTCAACATCAACTATAATATGTGAATCAGGCCTTCATGGTCATATTGCTGCAAAGAAACCACTACAAAAGGACACCAATAATAAGAAGAGGCTTGTTTGGGTCAAGAAACACGAGCAATGGACATTACACCAGTGGAAATCTGTCCTTTGGTCTGGAGTCGAAATTGGTTCCAACCACCGTGTCTTTGTAAGACACAGTGCGGGTGAACGGATGATCTCCGCATGTGTATTTCCCACCATGGAGGAGAAGGTGTTATGGTGTGGGGGTGATTTGCTGGTGACACTGTCAGTGATTTATTTAGAATTCAAGGCACACTTAACCAGCATGGCTATCACAGCATTCTGCAGCGATACACCACCCCATCTGGTTTGCACTTAGTGGGACTATCATTTGTTTTTCAACAGAACAATGACCCAACACACCTCCAGCCTGTGTAAGGACTATTTTACCAAGACAGAAAGTGATGGAGTGCTGCATCAGATGACCTGGCCTCCACAATCCCCCGACCTCAACCTAATTGAGATGGTTCGGGATGAGTCGGACCGCAGGCAGAGTGAAGGAAAAGCAGCCAACAAGTGTTCAGCATATGTGGGAACTCCTTCAAGACAGTTGGAAAAGCATTCCAGGTGAAGCTGGTTGAGAGAATGCCAAGAGTATACAAAAAACTGTCATCAAGGCAAAGGGTGACTATTTGAAGAATTTCAAATATAAAACATATTTTGATTTGTTTAACACGTTTTTGGTTACTACATGACTCCATATGTGTTATTTCATAGTTTTGATGTCTTCATTATTATTGTACAATGTAGAAAATAGTAAAAAATTAAGAAAAACTCTTGAATGAGTAGGTGTGTCCAAACTTTTGACTGGTACTGTACATAAAGCTGTAGAATAAAGCTGTCGTACCTCGTCTATGTAGACCGGTTCAGGCTCAGGCTCTATGCTCTCCACCTGGACCTCCTCACTGAACTGCACTGTCTTCTTTTCTGTCTTCACTGTGGACACAGGACAGTCAGGGGGATAGTAAGGGGGACATGGAGGCAGTCATGGTTTTATTTTGAATTATTTAACCCCTATTTTATCAGGTAAATTGTCTGAGAACACATTCTCATTTACAGCAACAATCTGGGGAATAGTTACAGAGGAGACATGGAGATAGCCAGGGGGACAGTGTGTGTGTGTGTGTGTGTATGTGTGTACACAGGCACATGTGCGTCAGGTTTTCCGTTAAGCGGTAATAGGCGGTTTTTGGCAGATAAAAAAAAATACAAAATTGGCTCCTGCCAATTGTCCAGGAAAAAAAAATAATAATCTAATTTCGAAACACTGCTTTTTAGCCTATTAGTTGGAAATACCAGTTAAATACATTTCACTGGGCATGCCCATCAGTCTATAGGTTAATTTCCATAATTTAGTGGAATTAAATGGGTGCATGTGTAAATTCGTTACATGAATCTTATTCATCACACAGGCACAGTATTCAGATACAGAGCCTTTGAGTGGAAAATATGTCAGACAGCGCGAGGGCTGCTGTTACAGCATCTCAAACGGCTAATTCGTTGGATGTTTCGAGCCAAATCATTGCGCAACCATTCTAAATGCAATCGCGTGTTGAGCTACTATTTATTTTTCTCAAGTGGTGATTGAAGTGTGCTTCCAATTCACCATTCAAATGTATAGGCAACGGAAGGCAGCCTTCATCAGCGCATCACACACCACTTTGCAATGAGCTGAAGGTAGCATGCATTTTGAAAACAATTGTTTGAAACCTGAACGTTTTTACCACATATTATGAGGCATGTCTTACCTTGCTTCAAAGTAGCCTAGCCAAAATCAGAGCATATCCATGGAGGTAATTATTATTATTTTTTTTTTTAAATACTCCCATATGCCATTGAAACCAATAGTCAATTATTTTATAGACTTCCACATGCCATTGAAACCAAAAGTGTATTATTTTATAGACTTCCACATGCCATTGAAACCAGCATTTTTATAATGTTCTATAGGTTTTCAAATCAACGTTATTTTCGTGCAGCAGCCAAAGGTATAATCCTAGTCATATTAGCAACCCATGCTAGTTGGTGATAATCCTAGTCATATTAGCAACCCATGCTAGTTGGTGATAATCCTAGTCATATTAGCAACCCATGCTAGTTGGTGATAATCCTAGTCATATTAGCAACCCATGCTAGTTGGTGATAATCCTAGTCATATTATCAACCCATGCTAGTTGGTGATAATCCTAGTCATATTATCAACCCATGCTAGTTGATGATAATCCTAGTGATATTAGCAACCTATGCTAGTTGATGCATCTTTAGATCTCCCCTCTTTCTACATTTCTAACAGATATTTTCATCTACATGAAACCGCTTGCGCGCTTTTGACAACTGTGTTTTCCCGCTAATTGCATTATGGAACGAACATTAGAGCATAGCCTACTGCCTTGTGAACATTGCTGCAGTTATAATGTGAATAAATAATAGTTTATCAACATTAAGCAAAATGTTATTATCTGTTGCAACAGACTCCTTGCTTGCTTTAAAATGTTTGTTTATTTTTATGTAGCCTAGGCCTACTGGTTGTATGCATTTGGGATCTCCCGTCCCACAACTGTCCCAGAGTCTGTTTGCAATAGGATATTACTTTCTCAACAAACTTTTCTACTATGGGGATAGTTACATTGACATAAGCTTGTGATTTTGCTGTTCGTTACTTGTCTTGTTGGCTGAGGAAAAGTACATGTGGAATGTTGCTCTAACATCTTCAAAGTGCGCATCGGAATTGGGTAAGGACACCACGCTCGTTGCATTCTCGACTTGGCTGTTTTATTTAGATTAATGACCATAATGTAAATGTGATTTCTGTCATTCTGAGCACTGTGAGTGGATGCCCTAATCCGGTTACATTTGTCAAATGTCCGGTATATTAAAATGCTGGTGGTCAAATGACCGCCGCCACATTTTCCGAAAAGAAACCCTGGTGCATGTGAACTCACTCATCTCAGGCTCTGCAGTCAGATCAGCCGTTACAAAGTTTGAGGGGAATAGTCCAACTCCCTGATACGTTTCTCCTTTCCACCAGTTGGGGTCACTGAAATCCCAAAATACAGCCTGTTAGTGAACAATAAGGACTGGTTTCCCAGACACACTACAGCCTAGAAGAACCACCGCTCCTGGGCTAGACAGGGCCCACCGCTCCTGGGCTAGACAGGGCCCACCGCTCCTGGGCTAGACAGGGCCCACCGCTCCTGGGCTAGACAGGGACACTATTCCCCAGTAGACCCATTACTCCTGGACTAAACAGCACACTGTGGTATGGCAAGGATAGGGTTCAGGGGTTAGAGTTGGTATGGCAAGGATAGGGTTCAGGGGTTAGAGTTGGTATGGCAGGGTTTAGGGTTGGTATGGCAGGGTTTAGGGTTGGTATGGCAGGGTTTAGGGTTGGTATGGCAGGGATAGGGTTGGTATGGCAGGGATAGGGTTGGTATGGCAGGGATAGGGTTGGTATGGCAGGGATAGGGTTGGTATGGCAGGGATAGGGTTGGTATGGCAGGGTTTAGGGTTGGTATGGCAGGGATAGGGTTGGTATGGCAGGGATAGGGTTTAGGGTTGGTATGGCAGGGATAGGGTTTGTATGGCAGGGATATTGGTATGGTAGGGATATGGTTTAGGGTTGGTATAACAGGGATAGGGTTGAGGGGTTAGTGGTATGGCAGGGATAGGGTTGAGGGGTTAGTGGTATGGCAGGGATAGGGTTGAGGGGTTAGTGGTATGGCAGGGATAGGGTTGAGGGGTTAGTGGTATGGCAGGGTTAGTGGTATGGCAGGGATAGGGTAGAGGGGTTAGTGGTATGGCAGGGATAGGGTAGAGGGGTTAGTGGTATGGCAGGGTTAGTGGTATGGCAGGGATAGGGTAGAGGGGTTAGTGGTATGGCAGGTTTAGTGGTATGGCAGGGACAGGGTTTAGAGTTGGTATGGTAGGGACAGGGTTTAGAGTTGGTATGGTAGGGACAGGGTTTAGGGTTGGTGTGGCAGGGTTAGTGGTATGGTAGGGATAGGGTTTAGGGTTGGTGTGGCAGGGACAGGGTTTAGGGTTGGTGTGGCAGGGTTAGAGGTATGGTAGGGATAGGGTTTAGGGTTGGTGTGGCAGGGATAGGGTTGGTATGGCAGCGAGTGGTATGGCAGGGACAGGGTTGGAATGGCAGGGACAGGGTTGGAATGGCAGGGACAGGGTTGGAATGGCAGGGACAGGGTTTAGGGTTGGTGTGGCAGGGACAGGGTTTAGGGTTGGTGTGGCAGGGACAGGGTTTAGGGTTGGTGTGGTAGGGACAGGGTTTAGGGTTGGTGTGGTAGGGACAGGGTTTAGGGTTGGTGTGGTAGGGACAGGGTTTAGGGTTGGTGTGGTAGGGACAGGGTTTAGGGTTGGTGTGGTAGGGACAGGGTTTAGGGTTGGTGTGGTAGGGACAGGGTTTAGGGTTGGTGTGGTAGGGACAGGGTTTAGGGTTGGTGTGGTAGGGACAGGGTTTAGGGTTGGTGTGGTAGGGACAGGGTTTAGAGTTGGTATGGTAGGGACAGGGTTTAGGGTTGGTATGGTAGGGACAGGGTTGGAATGGCAGGGTGAGCTGACCTGTCGTCCAGGATAGTGATGATCTCCCCAGACTTGAAGGTGAGCTCGTTGTCCTCTGCAGCCTCAAAGTCATAGATGGCCCTGACCTTCCTGCCCTCAGCCCTCTGGGAAGAGAGGAAAGAGGCGCTGGGGTACAAACCAGACCCAGACAGCCCTGACCCGGGCTGACTACGCTGCTCCTTTAGAGATAACTCTATGGCTGGGGGGAGGAGAGGAGAATGGAAGGCAGGAGAGAAGACAGAGGGGGGGCAGAAGACAGGAGGACATGGTCAGAGATTTACAATGACATTTTGCACTAATATACATTTAGAGGAATGGCCAACTGTGGCAAATCACATAGTAATATGCTAATTCCATGATCATATCGTCACAAACTTTATTCCAGAATAAGTAGTCTATTTACCTTTGGCCAGGTCTAGTTTTAATCTAGGACCCAGTAGTCTCTTTAGCCCGGCCTAGCTTAATCTAGAACCCGGTCTAGTGGGTGTCTTTACCTTTAGCCCGGTCTAGTGGGTGTCTTTACCTTTAGCCAGGTCTTCCTCCTCCTTCTTGTTGGTTAAGGTGGATGGATCCTTTGCCACTAAAGCAGGACTTGCTTTCGCTTTCTCTGCAGCCTAAACAGACCAATATCCAAGAATGAATGCAGCCCTATTCTGCTCCAGAATGAATGTAGCCCTGTAACAGCAACATGTTTAATCTCTAATGTTTTATAATCACACAGTAGCCCCCCCCCCCCCAGTGCACCCACCTGAGAGCCCACAGCAGGGAAGGTGACCCCCTGTTCCCTGAGGTTCTTGATCATGGCTGAAATCAGGCTGAGCTGAGGGTCATTCCTAAAGTCCTCTGCCCACTCTACCATCAGTGCCTTCAGCTTCTCACATACCTTAGGGTGGCCCTGGACACACACACACACACACACACACACACACCGTGTTTTCCACAAGTATATAAAGTAGCCAGCCAAATAGAAAGAGTAGCCAGCTACGTGCCATGGGGCCCGGGGGTTAAAGTCTTATTTACAGTTGTTTTTCTTCAAGATATGAATTGCCACAATGTTTGTTTTTCGAATTACGTACACTACCATTCAAAAGTTTAGGGTCACTTAGAAATGTCCTTGTTTTTGAAAGAAAAGCACATTTTTTGTCCATTAAAATTACATCAAATTGATCAGAAATACAGTGTAGACATTGTTAATGTTGTAAATGACTAATGTAGCGTGAAACGGGTGATTTTTTTATGGAATATCTACGTAGGCGTACAGAGGCCCATTATCAGCAACCATCACTCCTGTGTTCCAATGGCACATAGTGTTAGCTAATCCAAGTTGATCATTTTAAAAGGCTAACTGATCATTAGAAAACCATTTTGCAATTATGCTAGCACAGCTGAAAATTGTTGTTCTGATTAAAGAAGCAATAAAACTGGCCTTCTTAAGACTAGTTGAGTACCTGGAGCATCAGCATTTGTGGGTTCGATTACAGGCTCAAAATGGCCAGAAACAAAGGACTTTCTTCTGAAACTCGTCAGTCTATTCTTGTTCTGAGAAATGAAGGCTATTCCATGCGAGAAATTGCCAAGAAACAGAATAGAAAGAGGAGTGGGAGGTCCCGGTGCACAACTGAGCACGAGGACAAGTACATTAGAGTGTCTAGTTTGAGAAACAGACGCCTCACAAGTCCTCAACTGGCAGCTTCATTAAATAGTACCCACAAAACACCAGTCTCAAAGTCAACAGCAAAGAGGCAACTCCAGGACGCTGGCCTTCTAGGCAGAGTTGCGAAGAAAAAGCCATATGGACAGACAAAAAGTGATATGGACAGACAAATCTAAGTTTGAGGTGTTCAGATCACCAAAAACAACATTCGTGAGACGCAGGAGAAATTAAAAGATGTTGGAGGAGTGCTTGACGCAATGTGATGGTCTGGGGGTGCTTTGGTGGTGGTAAAGTGGGAGATTTGTACAGGGTAAAAGGGATCTTGAAAAAGGAAGGCTATCACTCCATTTTGCAACGCCAAGCCATACCCTGTGGACGGCGCTTAACTGGAGCCAATTTCCTCCTACAACAGGGCAATGCCCCAAAGCACAGCTCCAAACTATGCAATAACTACAGTGGGGGGAAAAAGTATTTGATCCCCTGCTGATTTTGTACGTTTGCCCACTGACAAAGAAAGGATCAGTCTATCATTTTAATGGTCGGTTTATTTGAACAGTGAGAGACAGAATAACAGCTCCCTCCACAGAAATTATAGACTGATCCTTTCTTTGTCAGTGGGCAAACGTACAAAATCAGCAGGGGATCAAATACTTTTTTCCCCCACTGTATTTAGGGAAGAAACAGTCAGCTGTTGTTCTGTCTATAATGGAGTGGCCAGCACAGTCACCGGATCTCAACCCAATTGAACTGTTGTGGGAGCAGTTTGACCGTATGGTACATAAGAAGTGCCCATCAACCCAATCCAACTTGTGGGACGTGCTTCAGGAAGCATGGGGTGAAATCTCTTCAGATTACCGTAATTTCCGGACTATAAACCGCAACTTTTTTCCCAGGCTTTGATCCTCGCAGCTTAAACAATGATGCAGCTAATTTATGGATTTTTCCCGCTTTCAATATTTAAAAAAACAAAAAAACAAACACATTCTGTGACGTGCTCAGTTTTTTGGCGGCATGAAGCTTTCATTAGACCAATGAAATTGCCGAACGGGTTAAGGTCAAACAACTTTTTTGTTTACTGTTTAGATTTAAATCGAGCGCTCTCAAACTTCCCATCATTCTGATTACGGTAGTCATTTTGTCACCCTCATCATGGCAAAAACACAGAGAAATGCATATGATGCAGCTTTCAAGTTGAAGGCGATTGATCTGGCTGTTGGAAAAGGAAATAGAGCTGCTGCACGGGAGCTTGGTCTTAATGAGTCGATAAGACGTTGGAAACAGCAGCGTGAGGAATTGACTCAGTGCAAAAAGACAACTAAAGCTTACTGCTAATTTTTTATTTTTTGTTACAAGCCGTGTTTCGTTAAAGCCTATTTATTTTTGTTACAAGCCGTGTTTCGTTAAAGCATGTGTAAAGTTCATTTGTTTCAATGTACCGGTAGGCACCTGCGGCTTATAGACATGTGCGGCTTATTTATGTTCAAAATAATATATATTTTTTTAATTCAGTGGGTGCGGCTTATATTCAGGTGCGCTCAATAGTCCGGAAATTACGGTACCTCAACAAATTGACAACTAGAATGCCAAAGGTCTGCAAGGCTGTAATTGCTGCAAATGGAGGATTCTTTGACGAAAGCGAAGTTATTATTTGAATTAAAAATCATTATTTATAACCTTGTCAATGTCTTTCCTATTCATTTTGCAACTCATTTCATGTGTTTTCATGGAAAGCAAGGACATTTCTAAGTGATCCCAAACTTTTGAAAGGTAGTGTATTTATTCAAACAGAACAATGAAGTAAAGGTCTAATGCAGCAGTTTTTTATCTCAATATCAAATTATTTCTGGGTAACAATTAAGTACCTTCCTATGGTTGTTTTCAATTAAAAATTGTAAAAATAAAAATAAAATAAGTAGCTTCTTAGCAGGACTGTCTGGGAGTGTTCTGCGTAGGGAGGAGAAACCTAGCTGTTATTGGCAGAGTCATGTTTGACAAATATAATGAAGGATAATTAACGTATAAAGGCTTGATTCTGTCGACATACTCAAGGCGCGGTCTATTATTTTATAAAGACTTCATATGCCATTGAAACCTGCATTTTTCTAACGTTCTATAGGTTTTCAAATCAACGTTATTATTGTCCAGCAGCCAAAGGTATAATCCTAGTCATATTAGATACCCATGCTAGTTGATGATAATCCTAGTCATATTATTCATCCCACGCTAGTTGATAAACTGGAATATGCTTAACACCCCGGCCGTCCTACAATCTAAACTACAAATTATCAAGGAACCTACCAGGTACAACCCTAAAATCGGTAAACACGGGCACCCTCAGATATCATCCTGACCAACCTACCCTCAGTTTGAAAAAGCTAGCCTTTGCTTTCCTAACAGAAATTTGCATCCTGTAGCACAAATTCCCAAAAGTTTCGGGACACTGTAAAGTCCACGGAGAATAAGAGCACCTCCTCCCACCTACCCACTGCACTGAGGCTAGGAAACACTCACCACCGATAAATCTACGATAATCGAAAATGTCAATAAGCATTTTTCTACGGCTGGCCTTGCTTTCCACCTGGCTACCCTTACCCCGGCCAACAGCTCTGCACCCCCCGAAGCAACTTGCCCAAGCACCCCCACGCTACTCCTTCACCCAAATCCAAATAGCTGATGTTCTGAAAGAGCTGCAAAATCTGGACCCTACAAATCAGCTGGGCTAGACAATCTGGACCCTCTAAAATTATCCGACACAATTGTTGCAACCCCTATTACTAGCCTCTCTTTCGTATCGTCTGAGATCCCTAAAGATTGGAAAGCTGCCGCGTTCATCCCCCTCTTCAAAGGGGGAGACACTCTAGACCCAAACTGTTACAGACCTATATCTATCCTGCCCTGCCTTTCTAAAGTCTTCAAAAGCCGAGTTAACAAACAGATCACTGACCATTTCGAATCCCACCGTACCTTCTCCTCTATGCAATCTGGTTTCCGAGCAGGTCATGGGTGCACCTCAGCCACGCTCAAGGTCATAAACGATATCATAATCACGATCGATAAAAGACAGTACTGTGCAGCCGTCTTCATTGACCTGACCAAGGCTTTCGACTCTGTCAATCACCATTCTTATCGGCAGAATCAATAGCCATGATTTCTCAAATGACTGCCTCGCCTGGTTCATCAACTACTTCTCAGATAGGGTTCAGTGTGTCAAATCGGAGGGCCTGTTGTCCGGATCTCTGGCAGTTTCTACGGGGGTACCACAAGGTTCAATTCCTGGGCTGACTCTTTTCTCTGTATATATCAATGAGGTCGCTCTTGCTGCTGGTGATTCTCTGATCCACCTCCACGCAGACGACACCATTCTGTATACTTATGGCCCTTCTTTGGACACGGTTAACAAACCTCCAGACGAGCTTCAATGCCATACAACACTCCTTCCGTGGCCTCCAACTGCTCTTAAATGCACGCTCTTCAACCGATCGCTGCCCAAACCCTCCCGCCTGACTAGCATCACTACTCTGGACGGTTCTGACTTAGAATATGTGGACAACTACAAATACCTAGGTGTCTGGTTAGACTGTAAACTCTCCTTCCAGACTCACATTAAGCATCTCCAATCCAAAATTAAATCTAGAATCGGCTTCCTATTTCGCAACAAAGCCTCCTTCACTCATGCTGCTAAACATACCCTTGTAAAACTGACTATCCTACCGATCCTTGACTTCGGCGATGTCATTTTCAAAATAGCCTCCAACACTACTCAGCAACCTGGATGTAGTCCATCACAGTGCCATCCGTTTTGTCACCAAAGCCCCATATACTACCTACCACTGCGACCTGTATGCTCTCGTTGGCTGGCCCTCGCTTCATATTTGTCACCAAACCCACTGGCTCCAGGTCATCTATAAGTCTTTGCTAGATAAAGCCCCGCCTTATCTCAGCTCACTGGTCACCATAGTAACACCCACCCGTAGCACGCGCTCCAGCAGGTATATTTCACAGGTCATCCCCAAAGCCAACTCCTCATTTGGCCGCCTTTCCTTCCAGTTCTGTGATGCCAATAACTGGAACAAATTGCAAAAAGCACTGAAGCTGGAGACTTATATGTCCCTCACTAACTTTAAGCATCAGCTATCAGAGCAGCTTACAGATCACTGCACTTGTACACAGCCCATCTGGAAATAGCCCACCCAACTACCTCATCCCCATATTGTTATTCATTTTTTGTCTTTTGCACCCCAGTATCTCTACTTCCACATCATCATCATCTGCACATCTATCACTGCAGTGTTAATGCTAAATTGTAATTATTTCACCACTATGGCCTATTTATTGCCTTACCTCCATAATCTTACTACATTTGCACACACTGTATATAGATTTTTCTATTGAGTTATTGACTGTACGTTTGTTTATCCCATGTGTAACTCTGTTGTTTCTGTTGCACTGCTTTGCTTTATCTTGCCCAGGTCTCAGTTGTAAATGAGAACTTGTTCTCAACTGGCCTACCTGGTTAAATAAAAGGTGAAATAAAAAATTATTAGTAACCCATGCATCTTTAGATCTCCTCTTAATTTCTAACAGATATTTTCGTCTACGTCGCATGTTACCGCTTGCGCATGCGGTGCGCTTTGGAGAATTGTGTTTTCCGGCTAATGGCATTTTGGAAACTTTGCACGTAGCCTACAGCAATGTGTGCATTGTTGAGCTTATAATATGAATAAATAAAACTAAAATGGAAAAAGTAGCCAGCTGAAAATGGGCCTGTAACACACACACTTACATTAGTATGGCCTTTCAAACTTTATACAACACGTTTCATACAACAACATTCTTCGAAGTAGATATTTCTGTAACATTACATATAATGACAGTGCATATCCAGACCTTGTTTAGAACGTTGCTGACCTCACTGGCAAACTCTCTGGAGCACACTTCTAGATGAAATATCTTCCCACAGTTTGAAACACAGGCACCAAGTAGCTGGGAGGGGGAAAAACATATTTACTTCAATAATGTAAAGACAAAGCTTTCTTAAGCTGTCATAAAGCTCTATGAAATATATTTATAGCAGCTTTAAGAAATATACACTATATCTACAAAACTATGTGGACACACCTTGAAATGAGTGGATTTGGCCATTTCAGCCACACCTGTTAATGACAGGTGTAAAATCGAGCACACGGCCATGCAATCTCCATAGACAAACATTGGCAATGACTTTCAACGTGGCACCGTTATAGGATACCACCTTTCCAACAAGTCAGTTCATCAAATTTCTGCCTAGCTAGAGCTGTCCCAGGCCAACTATAAGTGCTGTTATTGTGAAGTGGAAACGTCTAGGAGCAACAACGACTCAGCCGCAAAGTGGTAGGCCCCACAAGCTCACAGAACAGGACTGCCGAGTACTGAAGAGCGTAAAAGCTGTCTGTCCTCAGTTGTAACACTCACTACCAAGTTCCAAACTGCCTCTGGAAGCAAAGTCAGCACAAGAACTGTTCGTTGGGAGCTTCATGAAATGGGTTTCCATGGCCGAACACAAGCCTAAGATCACCATGTGAAATGCAAGGCGGCGTTGGAGTGGTGTAAAGCTCACCGTCATTGGACTCTGGAGCAGAGGAAACACATTCCCTGGAGTGATGAATCACACTTCACCATCTGGCAGTTCGACGTAGGAATCTGGGTTTGGCGGATGCTAGGAGGACGCTACCTGCCCCAATGAATAGTGACAACAGTAAAGTTTGGTGGAGGAGGAATAATGGTCTGGGGCTGTTTTCCATGGTTTGAGCTAGGCTCCTTAGTTCCAGTGAAGGGAAATCCTAACGCTACAGCATACAATGACATTCTAGATGATTCTGTGATTACAACTTTATGGCAACAGTTTGGGGAAGGTCCTTTCCTGTTTCAGCATGACAATCCCCTCGTGCACGAAGGTCAATACAGAAATGGTTTGTCGAGATCGGTGTGGAAGAACTTGACTGGCCTGCACAGAGCCTCAACCCCATCGAACACATTTGGGATGAATTGGAAGGCAGACTGCAAGCCAGGCCTAATCGGCCAATATCGGTGCCCGACCTCACTAATGCTCGTGGCTGAATGGAAGCAAGTCCCCAAAGCAATGTTCCAACATCTAGTGGAAATCCTTCCCAGAAGAATGTAGGCTGTTATAGCAGCAAATGGGTGACCAAGTCAATATTAACGCTCATGATTTTGGAATGAGATGTTCGACGAGATGGTGTCCACATATTGTTGGTCACGTAGTGTATTTATAGCATAATACAAGAGCTTTATGACAGCTTAAGACCGCTTTTTGAAATATATTTACACAACAGACAGTTTTTCCTCCAAGCACCTGTTGTAATACATAGCTGTGTTGTCTGTGTTTACCGTCAGAGCCTGCATGGCAACATGTGGATCCTTGTGGTTGACTCGTCTCATAATGGACCGAAGACATTCTTTAGGCCTTGAACAGAACACACATCGACCTTCATTATGATCATCAACAACACATACATCTTCATTATGATCATCAACAACACATATAACTTCATCAACAACATACATCCTCATCAACAATGCTTTAGCGGAATTCTCTCTCTTCAGAACTGGCTACGGGATTTTTGCAGCTCAACGGGTGTAACTTTTGTTGACAATTTCGATACCTTCTGGAAACAAAACATGTTTTATGAGGTTTGAATCCACCCAAATCTTTTGGGTTCCTGGATTCTTTCACAGCGTAAGGCTGCGTTGAGACAATGACTTAATGACTCAAGCCCAGCTCAGTTAATCCCTACCATTGTGATGCTAGGTTGTCATAATGCTTGGGAAATTGTACATTATACCAGGAGCGTTGGTAGACAATGTAAGTAACCTCATTTACATCCCTCTAACTGCCCTGAATGCCTCTGCTGAGCCTACAGCTATTGTATGCAGTAATCATGTGCCTATGAACCAGATTTATACTGTTAACACTGAGGTGGTGTGCCCTAGTAGGAAGTCCACTGTGTGCAGCTCACCCTGCAACATGAGCACATCTACTTCTGCTAAGCTTCCCAGTAAAGCAATGAAAACAGTAAGAAAACACTCACTTAGATAATACCTTTGATGATACAGTGGTAGCAATACAAGGTTATAACATTTACAGAAAATACAGAAATGCCAATAGTGGAGGTGTTGGTGTTTATAATCATAACAACATTCCTGTAAAGCTTAGAGAGGATCTCATGTTAAATACTTTTGAAGTAATATGGCTACAGGTTCATCTGCATCACCTAAAGCTCATTCTGGTGGGAAGCTGCTACAGACCACCAAGTGCTAACAGTCAGTATCTGGATGACAAGTGTGAAATGCTTGACAATGTATGTGATATCAACAGAGAGGAATATTCTCTGGGTGATTTAAATATTGACTGGCTTTCATCAAGCTGCTTCAAACTGTAACCAGTGCCTGCAACTTTAGTAGAAACATCTAGGAAAACCAAAGTCCCAAAGGCTGGGCCTAATATATAGTGTATAAGAGGTCATACAATACGTTTTGTAGTGATTCCTATGTTGTTGATGTAAAGAATATTTGTTGGTCCGTGGTGTGTAATGAGGAGCAAACAGACGGTATACTAAACACTAGAGGTCGACCGATTAATCACTGCCGATTTCAAGTTTTCACAACAATCGGTGATCGGCATTTTTGGACACCGATCATGGCCGATTACATTACACTCCACGAGGAGACTGCGTGGCAGGCTGACTACCTGTTATGCGAGTCCAGCAAGGAGCCAAGGTAAGGTGCTAGCTAGCATTAAACTTATCTTATAAAAAAAACAATCAATCTTAACATAATCACTAGTTAACCTCTTGACGGTCGCCTAGGATAGGGGGCGCCACAGCGCATTTTGAAAAAAATTTGTGCCCATTTTAAACGGCCTACTACTCAAACTCAGAAGCTAGGATATGCATATAATTAATACTTGTGGATAGAAAACACCCTAAAGTTTCTAAAACTGTTTGAATGCTGTCTGTGAGTATAACAGAACTCATATGGCAGTCAAAACCCCGAGACAGATCGAAACAGGAAGTGGAATTCTGAATTGCGGACTCAACTTCATCACGTTGCCTATTAATCACACCGTGAGCTATGGTTCATTGAGCACTTCCTATTGCTTCCACTAGATGTCTCCAGTCTTTACAAAGTGATTTGAGTCTCCTACTGTGAAAACTGACAGAATGACACGCTGTGGAACGTGGTCACATGGAGAGGGACATCACCATTATGACGCCGGCGCCCCTGGCTACCCTCCCCTTTCGAAACGTTTATAAAGACAATGCAATCGTCCCCCTTGAATCTTATTGGAGCTCTGGTTGAAAAAGGCCCTAAAGATTTATGTTATACAACGTTTGACATGTTTGAACGAACCTAAATAAGAAAAAAATGCATTTTGTTGAAAGAATAGTCCCGCGGCCACGGAGCTTTTGGTGCGCCTTCAGAACGCGCTAACAACAACAAGCTAATGGAACATAAAGGATGAACTTTTTCGAACGAAAATACATTTGTTGTGGACCTGGGAATCCTGGAAGTGCCTAAGGATGAAGATAATCAAAGGTAATAGTATACAAGACTAGATTTGATATGCGATTGTTCCAAGATGGCGCGGACCTGTATTGCTAGCCTATTGTTCTGAGTATCGCATCCCCTTTTATCGCAAAGTGTGATTACCCAGTAAAGTTATTTTTAAATCTGGCATTACAGGTGCTTTCAAGAGATATTCATCTATAAATCTTAGAATGATAATATTACATTTTAAAAATGTTTTCGAATAGTAATTTAGTAAATTGTAGCGCTGTCTCATCGGATGCATTTCAGGGAAAATAGTTAGTCAACGTTACGCACCGATGTAAAATGCTGTTTTTATATATAAATATGAACTTTATCAAACAAAAGAATGCATGTATTGTGTAACATGATGTCCTAGGTGTGTCATCTGATGAAGACTGTCAAAGGTTAGTGCTGCATTTAGCTGTTTTTTGGTTATTTGTGATGCATGTGGTTGGTCGGAAAAAGGCTATGTGGCTACTTTTACGATATACTCCCCTAACATAATCTAATGTTTTGCTTTTGCTGTAAAGCCTTTTTGAAATCAGACAACGTGGTTCGATTCAGGAGAGGTGTATCTATAAAACGATATAATTAGAAAAAAATATTTTTTTTACAAATTATTACATTTTGTTATGCTAATGGCGATAGGATTTTTCGCTGGATGTCCGTCCGAGGCCGCACAGGGGTTAACTACACATGGTTGAGGATATTACTAGTTTATCTTGCTTGTCCTGCGTTGCATATAATCGATGCGGTGCCTGTTAATTTATCATTGAATCATAGCCTACTTCGCCAAACGGGTGATTAAAAAAGCGCCTTTCTTAAAATCAATACACAAGTATATATTTTTAAACCTGCATAATTAGTTAATATTGCCTGCTAACATGAATTTATTTTAACAAGGGAAATTGTGTCACTTCTCTTGCGTTCTGTGCAAAAGAGTCAGGGTATATGCAGCAGTTTGGGCCACCTGGCTCGTTGCGAACTGTGTGAAGACTTTCTTCCTAACAAAGACAGCCTACTTCGCCAAACGGGGGATGATTTAACAAAAGCGCATTTGCGAAAAAAGCACAATCGTTGCACGAATGTACCTAACCATAAACATCAATGCCTCTCTTAAAATCAATACACAGAAGTATATTTTTTTAAACCTGCATGTTTAGTTAAAAGAAATTCATGTAGGCAGGCAATATTAAACTAGGGAAATTGTGTCACTTCTCTTGCGTTCATTGTATGCAGAGTCAGGGTATATGCAACAGTTTGGGCCGCCTGGCTCGCTGCGAACTAATTTGCCAGAATTTTACGTAATTATGACATAACATTGAAGGTTGTGCAATGTAACAGGAATATTTAGACTTATGGATGCCACCCGTTAGATAAAATACGGAACGGTTCCATATTTCACTGAAAGAATAAACTTTTATTTTCAAAATGATAGTTTCCGGATTTTACCATATTAATGACCTAAGGCTCGTATTTCTGTGTGTTATTATGTTATAATTAAGTCTATGATTTGATATTTGATAGAGCAGTCTGACTGAGCGGTGGTAGGCAGCAGCAGGCTCGTAAGCGTTCATTCAAACAGCACTTTGTGCGTTTGCCAGCAGCTCTTCGCAATGCTTCAAGCACAGCTCTGTTTATGACTTCAAGCCTATCAACTCCCGAGATTAGGCTGGTGTAACCGATGTGAAATGGCTAGCTAGTTAGTGGGGTGCGCGCTAATAGCGTTTCAAACATCACTCGCTCTGAGACTTGGAGTAGTTGTTCCCCTTGCTCTGCATGGGTAACGATGCTTCGAGGGTGGCTGTTTTCGATGTGTTCCTGGTTCAAGCCCAGGTAGGGGCGAGGAGAAGGAAGAAAGCTATACTGTTACACTGGCAATACTAAAGTGCCTATAAGAACATCCAATAGTCAAAGGTATATGAAATACAAATGAGAGAGAGAGAAATAGTCCTATAATTCCTATAATAACCTCAACCTAAAACTTCTTACCTGGGAATATTGAAGATTCATGTTAAAAGGAACCACCAGCTTTCATATGTTCTGAGCAAGGAACTTAAACGTTAGCTTTTTTTACATGGCACATATTACACTTTTACTTTCTTCTCCAACACGTTGTTTTTGCATTATTTAAACCAAATTGAACATGTTTCATTATTTATTTGAGGCTAAATTGATTTGATTGATGTATTATATTGATGTATTATATTAAGTTAAAATAAAAGTGTTCATTTAGTATTGTTGTAATTGTCATTATTACAAATAAATAATTGAATAAATACATTAAAAAAAAAGTATATATACAAATTATTCGGCCGATTAATCGGTATCGGCTTTTTTTGGTCCTCCAATAAATTGGTATCGGCATTGAAAAATAATAAAATCGGTCGACCTCTACTAAACACATTTATGAAATTGCTCATTCCAGTTACTAATAAGCACACATCCATTAAGAAAATGACTAAAAACGGTTAAATCCCTGTGGATTGATGAGGAATTGAAAATTATATAGTTGGGAGGGATGAGGCAAAAGGAATGGAAAATAAGTCTGCCTGCACAACCGATTGACAAACTTTTTGCAAATTGAGAAATCCTGTTACTAAACTGAATAAAAAGAAAAAAAAACTACACTATGAAACAAAGATAAATGTGTATGATAGTAAAAAAAAATCTTTAGAGCACCTAAAATTAAATTGTGAAAAAAGGCTTAATCAGCTTCATCATTCATTGAAACAGATGGCTCATTCAACACAAAACCAAATGATATTGCCAACTACTTTAATGATTTTTTCATAGGCAAGATTAGTAAATTTAGGCATGACATGCCAGCAACAAACACTGCCACTATACATCCAAGTATATCTGACCAAATTATGAAAGACATGGATTGTACGTTTGAATTCCGTAAAGTTAGTGTGGAAGAGGTGAAAAAATTATTGTTGTTTATCAACAATGACAAACCACCAGTGTCTGACAACTTGGATGGAAAATTACTGAGGATGATAGGGGACGATATTGCCACTCCTATTTGCCATATTTTCAATTTAAGCCTACTAGAAAGTGTGTGCCCCCAGGCCTGGAGGGAACCAAAAGTCATTCTGCTACCCAAGAATAGTAAAGCCCCCATTACTGGCTCAAATAGCCGACCAATCAGCCTGTTACCAACCTGTTGTAAACTTTAAGAACATTTTTGACCAGATACAATGCTATTGTACAGTAAACAATCTGACAGACTTTCAGCACACTTATAGGGAAGGAAATTCAACGAGCACAGCACTTACACAAATTACAGATTATTGGCTGAGAGAAATTGATGATAAAAAGATTGTGGGGGCTCTTTTGTTAGACTTCAGTGTGGCTTTTGACATGATCAATTATTGTCTACTGCTGGAAAAATATGTGTTACGACTTTTCACCCTCTGCTATATTGTGGATAAAGAGTTGCCTGTCTAACAGAACACAGAGTGTGTTCTTTAATGGAAGCCTCTCCAACATAATCCAGGTAGAATCAGGAATTCCCCAGGGCAGCTGTCTAGGCCCCTTACATTTTTATTCAATCTTTACTAATGACATGCCACTGGCTTTGAGTAGTGTGTCTATGTCTGCGGATGATTCAACACAATACACGTCAGCTACTACAGCGACTGAAATGACTGCAACACTTAACAAATAACACATGGAATTACGTAGTAAGAGCGTCTGCTAAATGACGTAAATATATTTTTTCCCCTCGTTCATGACGAGAAGTCCGGCTGGCTTACATCATGTGCTAACTCGACGGAGATTTTTGGACATAAATGATGAGCTTTTTTGAACAAAACTACATTCGTTATGGACCTGTGATACCTGGAAGTGACATCTGATGAAGAGAATCAAAGGTAATGGATTATTTACATAGTATTTTCGATTTTAGATCTCCCCAACATGACGTCTAGTCTGTATCGCAACGCGTATTTTTCTGGGCACAGTGCTCAGATTATTGCAAAGTGTGATTTCCCAGTAAGGTTATTTTTAAATCTGGCAAGTTGATTGCGTTCAAGAGATGTAAATCTATAATTCTTTAAATGACAATATAATATTTTACCAATGTTTTCTAATTTTAATTATTTAATTTGTGACGCTGACTTGACTGCCGGTTATTGGAGGGAAACGATTTCCTCAACATCAATGCCATAGTAAAACGCTGTTTTTGGATATAAATATGAACTTGATAGAACTAAAAATGCATGCATTGTCTAACATAATGTCCTAGGAGTGTCATCTGATGGAGATTGTAAAAGGTTAGTGCATCATTTTAGCTGGTTTTATGGTTTTGGTGACCCTGTCTTTGACTTGACAAAACATTACACACAACTCTTGTAAATGTACTGTCCTAACATACTCTAAATTTATGCTTTCGCCATAAAACCTTTTTGAAATTGTAAAACGTGGTTAGATTAAGGAGATGTTTATCTTTCAAAGGGTGTAAAATAGTTGTTTGAAAAATTTGAATTTTGACATTTATTTGGATTCAAATTTGCCGCTCTTGAAATGCACCTGCTGTTGATGGAGTGCACCACAGGTGGCACGCTAGCGTCCCACCTAGCCCATAGAGGTTAAAAGTTAATTTGTGGAAATTCTATCCTTCTTAATGCATTTGATCCAATCAGTTGTGTTGTGACAACATAGGGTTGGTATACAGAAGATAGCCCTATTTGGTCAAATACCAAGTCCATATTATGGCAAGAACAGCTCAAATAAGCAAAAGTCAATCATCACTTTAAGACATGAAGGTCAATCAATCTGGAAAAATTTCAAGAACTTCGAAAGTTTCTTCAAGCGCAGTCGCACAAACCATCAAGCGCTATGATGAAACTGGCTCTCATGAGGACCGCCACAGGAAAGGAAGACCCAGAGTTACCTCTGCCGCAGAGAATAAATTAATTAGGGTTAACTGCACCTCAGATTGCAGCCCAAATAAATACTTCAGAGTTCAAGTAACAGACATCTCAACATCAACTGTTTTTTTTAATAACTAGGCAAGTCAGTTAAGAACAAATTCTTATTTTCAATGACGGCCTAGGAACAGTGGGTTAACTGCCTTGTTCAGGGGCAGAATGACAAATTTTTACCTTGTCAGCTTGGGGATTCGATCTTGCAACCTTTTGGTTACTAGTCCAACGATCTAACCACCAGGCTACCCGCCGACCCGCATCATTCATGGTCTAATTGCTGTAAAGAAACCACTACTAAAAGGACACCAATAAGAAGAAGAGACTTGCTTAGGCCAAGAAACACAAGCAATGGACATTAGACCGGTGGAAATCTGTCCTTTGGTCTGAGGAGTCCAAATTTGAGATTTTTGGTTCCAACCGCCCTGTCTCTGAGACTCAGAGTAGGTGAACAGATGATCTCTGCATGTGTGGTTCCCATAGTGAAGCTTGGAGGTGGTGTGATGGTGCTTTGCTGGTGACACGGTCTTTGATTTATTTAGAATTCAAGGCACACTTAACCAGCATGACTACCACAGCATTCTGCAGCAATACGCCATCCCATCTGGTTTGCGCTTAGTGGGACTATCATTTGTTTTTCAACAGGACAATTACCCAAAACACACCTCCGGGCTACGTAAGGGCTATTTGACCAAGAAGGAGTGTGATGGAGTGATGCATCAGATGACCTGGCCTCCACAATGACCCGGCCTCAACCTAATCGAGATGGTTTGGGATGAGTTGGACCGCAGAGTGAAGGAAAAGCAGTCAACAAGTGCTCAGCATGTGGGAACTCCTTCAAGACTGTTGGAAAAGCAATCCAGGTGAAGCTGGTTGAGAGAACCCCAAGAAAGTGCAAAGCTGTCATCAAGGCAAAGGGTGGCCACTTTGAAGAAACTCAAATATATTTTGATTTGATTAACACTTTTTTGGTTACTACATGAATACATGTGTTATTTCATATTTGTTGATGTCTTCACTATTATTCTACAATGTAGAAAATAATAAAAATAAAGAAAACCCTTGAAAGAATAGGTGTCCAAACTAACATCAACACATATATCACCACCATCAACAACACAAATCTTCATCAACACACACATCATCATCATCACCACACACATCAACAACACATACATCATCATCATCACCACACACATCATCATCATCATCACCACATACATCATGATCATCACCACCACATACATCATGATCATCACCACCACATACATCATGATCATCACCACCACATACATCATGATCATCACCACCACCACATACATCATGATCATCACCACCACCACATACATCATGATCATCACCACCACATACATCATGATCATCACCACCACATACATCATGATCATCACCACATACATCATGATCATCACCACATTATTATTACAAACATCACACCTTCATGTGGCCTACTTCTAGACATGCATATTCTAACCCTCCTTCTAGACATACATACTCCTATTACAAATACTCTATTACTGACCCATCTTATTACTGACCTGTTAGGAGACTGCCCTATCTTATTACTGACCTGTTAGGAGACTGCCCTATCTGGATATACAGTATACATATAATTGATTGACGTATTGATAGACATATGTGACTGACCCGGAGCGAGACTGTCCTATCTTATCACAAAGGTCCAGGATGAGGCCCCAGTCCTCCGCTGTGTTCATCTCACTGGTGGCTTTCTCTGAAGAACAACAAACACAAACATCAGCTCAGTGTTGAAGTAGGCTATAACACACACACATCCAGTTAGGGTAAGAATGTGGGGAACCACTTGTCACATATAGAGTCAGAGCTCTAACCAGATTTGGCGCATCAGTTACCGATACTCAACGTGTATTTATTCCTTATGTTATTATTTTTCTATTTATTTCCTGGGTTATCATTTTTTACATTTGTTCAACTATTTCTCTGCATTGTTGGGAAGGGCCGTAAGAAAGCATTTCACTGTTAGTCTACACCTGTTGTTTACGAAGCACCTGCAGTACTTAATTAGAGCTGGATCCTGCCGGAACCTCTCCGTTTTGGACTGTTTTGTTTCTAAATATATTTGGCTGGATTCCATACCTCTCCTGGCATAAGAAATCATTTTCACTTATTTGTAACGTAAAATGTTTAATAAAAGCGATCAAAGTTCATTTGAGTTATCTCTTAGTTAATTCTCCAGCCACCACAAAAAAAAACGTAATGTGAAAAAGTCGATTTTTAGGCCGAGCCTAATATTCTAAGAGTTTATTTGGGTTGGGCCGGCCGGGTTTTATGTTTGCGCAACTTTGTAACCTATGGCAAGCGGTACCGGAGCGCCAAGTCTAGGACCAAAAGGCTCCTTAACAGCTTCTACCCCCAAGCCATAAGACTGCAGAACAATTATTAAAATGGCCACCGGACTATTTACATTGACACCCCCCCACCCATTTGTTTTGTACACTGCTGCTACTCGCTGTTTATTATCTATGCATAGTCACTTCACCCCTACCTACATGTACAAATTACCTCAACTAACCTGTACCCCCGCACACTGACTCGGTACCGGTGTTGTGCTGAAAATCTCCCCCCCTGCTAGAATTCCCCCCCCCCCCCTCACGATCTTAATTTCTGCGACTTGCTTGCTTAGTTGAGATTTCTGCTCTTCACTCCTTTCTCAGTTAAGCCTACATTTCACTCATCTTAGTAGCAGAAAGCCTTTTTGTCTGCAGTTTTCGGTTTGGCTATTTGTTTCAAGTGTATGTGGCGGTTCTAGCTTGTATGGCACACTGGTGAACCCCCCTTTAGCGCCCGCACCCGGTGCCCCCTTGCCCTGGCCGGCTGACCATGTCGCCGGTACATAAATCCGCTACCTATGTGTTAGTCTATAAATAAATCTCTTTGCCAAAATTCGTGATCTCTCCCATGTCTTATTCAACTAGTCTTTTTGAAAGTGTAAGGATAATAATTCAGCCATAGTTGTTCTGAAATGTTTACTGCTTGCCAACATTGTACTCCCTCCCTATGCTTAATATAACACACATACATTACATATTCATTTCGGTTGCCTATCCTGACGTGAAGTTTGTTCTATAGAAAGTATTTGACTCTTGGAAATTAGAAGGGGGGGGGGGAATTTTCGCCACAACACCGGTACCCCCTGTATATAGCCTCGTTATTGTGTTACTTTTTACTTTAGTTTATTTGGTAAATATTTTCTTAACTCTTCTTGAACTGCACTGTTGGTTAAGGGCTTTTAAGTAAGCATTTCACGGTAAGGTTCACTCGTTGTATTCGGCGCATGTGACAAATAACGTTTGATTTGATTTATGTTTGAGACCAATGCGGACTGTGTGAGAAGCGCGCCAGCATGTCTCACATAACTAGAATGAGATTCATTTTCTATGACATCTCTCCCTCTTTCTACTCTGATAGACCTGAGCCTGCATCTCATCTCTCTCGTTGCACTTCATTTATTTCCTTATATAATCCTAGCCACGCGAAGGGTTCTGAACGAATTGCGGCACCCCTGACACATTTAAATATACTTGCCAAAGCCATAGAATTACTGCCGTCTGTTCATAAATAAATGAAATCATTCAGAATAGGCTACTACACCATGACAAGGCCTATAATTTAGCGACAGAGGAATATTCCTGATCCCCTTCCAGTGTTGTCAATAACATCTCTTCCAGTCTCATCTTCTCCTGTGTAACTACGTCTTCCAAAAAGTCCTCATGTCCATCCTTTGACCTGGCGATAGTTAGCTTGCAAGCTACCATAGCTAGATAGTTACCCCCTTCACTAATCTATGCTTGATACACACAAATCCAGGTTAAGGTTAGCAACGTGTTTAGCTTCTTTGCCTGCATAGTTAGTTAGTCATTGTAGTGGCTAGTGTAGTTGACGTTTTTAGCTGCAGATAAAATGCAACGTCACCTTCTCCGTCTGGCACCATGGAGCATCAGTTTGCTGCTAGTTACATCTTGACTGTCGCTTATCAAAATGGTCTAACTTTATCAACTAGCATCAACATTCCATAGGCCAGGTGTCTGGCTAACAACACTTAAGTAGTTAGCTAGTGAATGGGTTATCCCTATTGCTCTTACCAGCTAACGTTAGCTAGCCATGTTGACTGCCAGTGAGCTAACTAGCAAGCTAGTTAAGGAAGGGTGTAACTAACTATGGCTACAAAACTTAGACGACGTGTTACTAACGTTAGCTAACAACGTTAGGAAAATCAACTCAAGAGCTGGATAACGTTCAGGTACTATAGCTAGCAAAACACAAACAAAGCCGAGGCATTAGTTTAGCTAACGTCAGCGCTCACAACTTACCAACATCTTGCTCAAATGGATTGGACGTGAAGAGAGGCATTGCCGCAATTATGTCAACCACAGTGTTGTAGTTCTCTTATTCTTTACACTCGGCTATTCACTAACGTTAGTTATTACATTAAAATGCATAGCTAGTACCAAAAGTAGAGCATATGTACTAGCTAGCCAGCTAGCCAATCAGTCACTCCTCGATCAGCCAGCAACAAACTAGGCATTCTGGGTAACGGAGATCCGCGTGACCAACAAAAGTGGAATCGGCGGTTCGCCTTCAAACTAAAAGTTCCCCATTGAAACTGATACAAACGGATAAAAATTGTGCAATCATGCCACAATTGGACTAAATAATGCTAAACAAGGTTGGAATGTTGTTATATACATTCAACAAAAGACAGTTATTAGTTGAAATTGCACAGGATGTATTTGAATTCAGAATTGCTTTGGGGGCATACTCTACTATTGCAGCATTGAGGCTGAGACGGGGGTCGGGAGACACTGTGGCCCTGTCCGACACTACCCCCGGACAGGGCCAACCAGGCAGGATACAACTCTACCCACTTTGCCAAAGCACAGCCCCCACACCACTAGAGGGATATCAACTGACCACCAACTGACTACCCTGAGACAAGGCTGAGTATAGCCCACTAAGATCTCCTCCACCTCACGAGCCCAAGGAGGTGCAAAACCGGACAGGAATGTCAGTGACTCAACCCACTCAAGTCGAGTAGAGCGAAAAAAGCCTGGCACAAAGTGATGTATCCCTCCTGGGATGGCATGGAAGAGCACTAGTCAGCCAGTTACTCAGCTCCCGTGATCATCTTCGCACCCCTGGGCCAGACTACACTCAATCATAGGACCTACTGAAGAGATTAATCTTCAGCAAAGACTTAGGGTCGAGACCGAGTCTGCGTCTCTCACATGGATAGACAGACCATTCCATAAAAATTGAGCTCTATAGGAGAAAGCCCTGCCTCCAGCTCTTTGCTTAGAAATTCTAGGGACAATAAGGAGACCTGCGTTTTGTGACAGTGGCGAATGTGTAGGTATATACGGCAGGACCAAATCGGAGAGATAGGTAGTAGTAAGTTCATGTATAAGAGTCATTGGACAAAGGCGTATTCTGTACGAGGGAGTTTTGCTAAGAGCCCGATGCTCAATCTGAACATTAACATGTTTAGCTAGTGGTACGGTGTTGGAAGCATAAGGACCTTATCTTTCATATCAGCAAGAAATCATTTTCTAAAAACAAAAGGTTGAATTGATACACACCTTGATATGGTTAGTGTTCCCACACGGCCATCCATATCTCCATGTTACAGCACTTGTTTACAGAAGACAAGAGGCCACCACCTTTGCTAATTTGCTCTCTAATCGTAACTCGGGAAGAGTAGCGGAAGTGTAGTTTCGTCAGATGAAGGCACCCATAGCTGTATGGATCTGTAACTACTACAGTATAGTTCAGTAGGATGGAGGCTCCATAGCTGTATGGATCTGTAACTACTACAGTATAGTTCAGTAGGATGGAGGCTCCATAGCTGTATGGATCTATAACTACTACAGTATAGTTCAGTAGGATGGAGGCTCCATAGCTGTATGGATCTATAACTACTACAGTGTAGTTTAGTAGGATGTAGGCTCCATAGCTGTATGGATCTGTAACTATTACAGTGTAGTTTAGTAGGATGTAGGCTCCATAGCTGTATGGATCTGTAACTGCTACAGTGTAGTTTAGTAGGATGGAGGCTGTATGGATCTGTAACTGCAACAGTGTAGTTTAGTAGGATGGAGGCTCCATAGCTGTATGGATCTGTAACTGCTACAGTGTAGTTTAGTAGGATGGAGGCTCCATAGCTGTATGGATCTGTAACTGCTACAGTGTAGTTTAGTAGGATGGAGTCTGTATGGATCTGTAACTGCAACAGTGTAGTTTAGTAGGATGGAGGCACCATAGCTGTATGGATCTGTAACTGCTACAGTAAGTTAATCTTTTTTAGTTGAAGGATTCTTTCTTATGGATGAAAGATAAGGGCTATATGCTTTAAAAGTGATGATTATTGACATTTCTAAATGTTAAAACACAGCATCGGGATTGTAGTTCACATGAGGCAGTTGTGGGTGAAGCTAATGGCTAAAAACTGTAGGGAGTTTGAGAGAAAAATGATATGCACTGTACAGCTTCAGCTATGGATTGTGCACCTGTGAAATGGGGTTTCAGCCTACACTGTGACACCCACAGAACATGACTGTGTAGAGTGTACACACAATTAGTTTCTTAGCTCTTATTGTAGGACTTTGATTGTGGTAAATCACCTTTCCAGTCAATCTATTGTGTGTACATTCATACAGGACTGTACAGCCTAACCTACTGATTCATATTGGACTGTACAGCCTAACGTATTGATTCAGTGTGTCTACTGTGTGTATTGTATATATGACACAGTAATGACAAATTACATCAGAAACAATGTTTTAATCAGTTATGGCTTTTTTCAACCTTTGCCATATCATGGATTCAGAGCTATCTATCTAATATCTAAGGGTTTTCTTTAATGGAAGCTTCTCTAATGTCAAACATGTAAAGTTGGTGTACCGCAGGCCAGCTCTCTAGACCCTCTACTCTTTTCACCAATGACCTGCCACTGGCATTAAACAAAGCATGTGTCCATGTATGCTGAGGATTCACCCATATAGGCCATGTGCTGTTATAATCTCCACCCGGCACAGCCAGAAGAGGACTGGCCACCCCTCATAGCCTGGTTCCTCTCTAGGTTTCTTCCTAGGTTTTGGCCTTTCTAGGGAGTTTTTCCTAGCCACCGTGCTTCTACACCTGCATTGCTTGCTGTTTGGGGTTTTAGGCTGGGTTTCTGTACAGCACTTTGAGATATCAGCTGATGTAAGGTCTATATAAATAAATTTGATTTGATTTGATATACAGTGCATTCGGAAAGTAAAAAAGTAAAGTAAAAATGTAAAAATGTATTCAGACGCCTGGACTTTTTCCACATTATGGTACGTTGCAACCTTGTTCTAAAATTGATTAAATCGTTTTTTTTCCCCCCTTAGCTACACATAATACCCCATAATGACAAAAAAAAACATTTTTTAGAATTTTTTGAAAATGTATAAAAAAAACACAAGTATTCAGACCCTTTACTCAGTACTTTGTTGAAGCACCTTTGGCAGCGATTACAGCCTCGAGTCTTCTTGGGTATGACGCTACAAGCTTGGCAAACCTGTATCTGGGGAGTTTCTCTTATTCCTCTCTGCAGATCCTCTCAAGCTCTGTCAGGTTGGATGGGGAGCGTTGCTGCACAGCTATTTTCCAGTCTCTCCAGAGATGTTTGATCGGGTTCAAGTCCGGGCTCTGGTTGGGTCACTCAAGGACATTAAGAGACTTGTTCTGAAGCCAAACCTGCATTGTCTTGGCTGTGTGCTTAGGGTCATTGTAATGTTGGAAGGTGAACCTTCACCCCATTCTGAGGTCTTGAGCGCTATGGAGCAGGTTTTCATCAAGGATCTCTCTGTACTTTTCTCCGTTAATCTTTCCCTCGATCCTGACTAGTCTCCCAGTCCCTGACACTGAAAAACATCCCCACAGCATGATGCTGCCACCACCGTGCTTCACTGTAGAGATGGTGCCAGGTTTCCTCCAGATGTGATGCTTGGCAGTCATGCCAAAGAGTTCAATCTTGGTTTCATCAGACCAGATAATCTTGTTTCTTATGGTCTGAGAGTCTTTAGGTGCCTTTTGGCAAACTCCAAGCGGGCTGTCATGTGCCTTTTACTGAGGAGTGGCGTCTGTCTGGCCACTCTACCAGAAAGGCCTGATTGGTGGAGGGCTGCAGAGATGGTTGTCCTTCTGGAAGGTTCTCCCATATCCACAGAGGAATTCTAGAGCTCTGTCAGTGACCTTCGGGTTCTTGGTCACCTCCTTGACCAAGGCCCTTCTCCCTCGATTACTCAGTTTGGCTGTGTGGCCAGCTCTAGGAAGAGTCTTGGTGATTCCAAAGTTCTTCCATTTCTTGGGGACCTTCAATGCAGCACCCAGCACACTGTGCCTCGACACAAATAACGAGGCTATATACAAGGGTTACTGGTACCGAGTCAATGTGCGGGGGTACAGGTTGGTCAAGGTAATTTGTACATGTAGGTGGGGTAAAGTGACTATGCATAGCTAATAAACAGAGAGTAGCAGCAGAGTCAAAACAAATATGGGGGAGGGGGGGGTCAATGTAAATAGTCCCGGTGGCCATTTTAATAATTGTTCAGCAGTCTTATGGCTTGGGGGTAGAAGCTCCGGTATCGCTTGCTGTGCGGTAGCAGAGAGAACTGTCTTTGACTTGGATGTCACGACTTCCGCCGAAGTTGGTGCCTCTCCTTGTTCGGGTGGCATTCGGCGGTCGACGTCACCGGCTTTCTAGCCGCCAGAGATCTATGTTTCATTGTCCATTTGTTTTTTCTTGATTGTACACACCTGGTTTCCATTACGTTATTATTTATTCCCTATTTAACCCTCTGGTTCCCACATGGTTTTGTGCGTGTTTGTTCGTTGTTAAGTGTTTGCTGTTTTCTGTGAGCTGGAGTATTTTCCCTGCGTGGAGTTATTTTGTGATTGATTCGAGTAAGGTACGTTTTTACTCAGTTCTGTGTCCTGCGCCTGACTCCGTCCTACCCGCTGCACACTGACACTTGACATTGGATGACTGGAGTCTTTTACAATTTCTTGGGCTTTCCTCTGATGCCAATCTAGAAAAAAGAAACGCACACCTATAAAGGCGAGGTGCTGGCTAGCGGAGTAGAAAACTAGAAAATAAGGGAAAGCCGCACACTCTAAGAGCTCAGATGCAAAAATTTAATAACCAACGTTTCGACAGCAAAGCTGTCTTCATCAGGGTATCATCACAAACACTGCGAGATGAGTAATTTATATAGTGTCAAGAAACACACAGGTGTTTGTAATCATGGCCAAGTGTGGCCTAATATCATTGGTTAACTCAAATATTAAAAAAAATGGCATACAAAGAACATACAAAAAGACAAACAAATGGATAGCATACGATCATAGCATTTGTAGTCTAAAATGTATCTAACAAACAATTACAATGGCAAAATCACAATAATCACAAGAATGGCTTCAGATCAAAGTCTATGTTGAGACCGAAGGGAGCAAGGGTCTTTAAATTAAAGATCCAGGCAGCCTCTCGTTTTAACAATAAATTATCAAGGTCACCCCCTCTTTTACAATTTCTTGGGCTTTCCTCTGATGCCGTCTAGTAAATAGGTCCTGGATGACAGGAAGCTTGGCCCCAGTGATTGAGCTTAGCGTTCAACAACATAGTGTCTACGATCCTGGCCTTCCTGACGGGCCGCCTCCAGGTGGTAAAGGTAGGCAACAACACATCTGCAACATTGATCCTCAACACTGGGAAACCTCAGGGGTGTGTGCTTAGTCCCCTCCTGTACTCCTTGTTCACCCACAACTGCGTGGCCAAACACAACTCCAACACCATCACTAAGTTTGCTGACGACACAACAGTGGTAGGCCTGATCAACAACAACAATGAGACAAACTATGGGGAGGAGGTCAGAGACCTGGCATTGTGGTGCCAGGACAACACCTTCTCCCTCAATGTGAGCAAGACAAAGTTCCTTGGTGTCCACATCTCCAACAAACTATCATGGTCCAAACACACCAAGACAGTCGTGAAGATGAAACAACAAACACCTTTTCCCCCTCAGGAGACTGAAAAGACTTGGCATTGGTCCACAGATCCACAAAAAGTTCTACAGCAGCACCATCGAGACCATCCTGACTGGTTGCATCCCCCCTGGTATGAAAACTGCTCTGCAAATGAGATGAGCCTGTCCACTCTACAGACAAGATGAGCCTGTCCACAGACAAGATGAGCCAGTCCACTCTACAGACAAGATGAGCCTGTCCACTCTACAGACAAGAAGAGCCTGTCCACTCTACAGACAAGATGAGCCAGTCCACTCTACAGACAAGATGAGCCTGTCCACTCTACAGACAAGATGAGCCTGTCCACTCTACAGACAAGATGAGCCTGTCCACTCGACAGACAAGATGAGCATGTCCACTCTACAGACAAGATGAGCCAATCCACCCTACAATCAAGAAGAGCCTGTCCACTCTACAGACAAGATGAGCCTGTCCACAGACAAGATGAGCCAGTCCACTCTACAGACAAGATGAGCCTGTCCACTCTACAGACAAGATGAGCCTGTCCACTCTACAGACAAGATGAGCCAATCCACCCTACAATCAAGAAGAGCCTGTGCACTCTAGATACAAGACGAGCTTGTTGACTGTACTAATACAGACAAAATGAGCCTGTCCAAACTACAGACAATATTAGCCTGTCCACAGACAAGATGAGCCAGTCCACTCTCCAGACAAGATGAGCCTGTCCACTCTACAGACAAGATGAGCCTGTCCACTCTACAGACAAGATGAGCCTGTCCACTCTACAGACAGGATGAGCCTGTCCACTCTACAGACAAGATGAGCCTGTCCACTCTACAGACAATATGAGCCTGTCCACTCTACAATCAAGAAGAGCCTGTGCACTCTAGATACAAGACGAGCTTGTTGATTGTACTAATACAGAGAAAATTAGCCTGTCCAAACTATAGACAATATGAGCCTGTCCACAGACAAGATGAGCCAGTCCACTCTACAGACAAGATGAGCCTGTCCACTCTACAGACAAGATGAGCCTGTCCACTCTACAGACAAGATGAGCCTGTCCACTCTACAGACAGGATGAGCCTGTCCACTCTACAGACAAGATGAGCCTGTCCACTCTACAATCAAGAAGAGCCTGTGCACTCTAGATACAAGACGAGCTTGTTGACTGTACTAATACAGACAAAATTAGCCTGTCCAAACTATAGACAATATGAGCCTGTCCACAGACAAGATGAGCCAGTCCACTCTACAGACAAGATGAGCCTGTCTACTTTACAGACAAGATAAGCCTGTTTACTCTACAGACAAGATGAGGCTGTCCACTAAAGACAGGATGAGGCTGTCCACTCTACAGACAAGATGAGCCTGTCTACTCTACAGACAGGATGAGCCTGTCCACTCTACAGACAAGATGAACCTGTCCACTCTACAGACAAGATGAGCCTGTCCACTCTACCGCTACAGAAAATATTAATCTGTTCACTCTACAGACTAGATGAGCCTGTCCACTCTACCGCTACAGAAAATATTAATCTGTTCACTCTACAGACAAGATGAACCTGTCCACTCTACAGACAAGATGAGCCTGTCCACTCTACAGACAAGATGAACCTGTCCACTCCACAGACAAGATGAGCCTGTCCACTCTACCGCTAAAGAAAATATGAATCTGTTCACTCTACAGACAAGATGAGCCTGTCCACTCTACAGACAAGATGAGCCTGTCCACTCCACAGACAGGACCAACCTGTCCACACCACAGACAAGATGAGCCTGTCCACTCTACAGACAAGATGAACCTCTCCTTTCCACAGCTACAGAAAATATTAACCTGTTCACTCTACAGACAAGATGAACCTGTCCACTCTACAGACAAAATGAACCTATCCGCTCCACAGACAAGATGAGCCTGTCCACTCCACAGACAGGATCAACCTGTCCACACCACAGATAAGATGAGGCTGTCCACTCCACAGACAAGATAAGCCTGGCCACTCTACAGACAAGATGAGGCTGTCGACACTGCAAACAAGAAGAGACAGTCCACTCTAGATACAAGAGGAGCTTGTCGAGTGTACTAATACAGACAAGATGAGCCTTTTCAATCTACAAACAATTTTAGCCTGTCCACTCTACAGACAAGATGAACCTGTCCACTCTACAGACAAGATTAACCTGTCCACTCTACCGCTACAGAAAAGATTAAACTGTCGACTCTACAGACAAAATGAACCTGTACACTACACAGACAGGATTAACCTGTCCACTCTACAGACAAGATGAGCCTGTCCACTCCACAGACAAGATGAACCTGTCCACTCCACAGCTACGGAAAATATGAACCTGTCCACTCCACAGACAAGATGAACCTGTTCACTCTACAGACAAAATGAACCTGTCCACTCCATAGACAAGATGAGTCTGTCCACTCCACAGACAGGATCAACCTGTCCACACCACAGACAAAATTAACCTGTCCACTCTACAGAGAAGATGAGCCTGTCCACTCTAGATACAAGAAGAGCTTGTCAAGTGAACTACTACAGACAAGATGAGCTTGTCCAATCTACTGTTACAGACAAGATAAGACAGTCGAATCTAATGTTAAAGACAAGATGAACCAGTCCACTCAACAGAGAAGATCAACCTGTCCACTCAACAGACAAGATGAGCCTGGCCACTCTACAGACAAGATGAACCTGTCCAGTCTACAGACAAGATGAACCTGTCCACTCTACAGACAAGATGAACCTGTCCACTCTACAGACAAGATGAACCTGTCCAGTCTACACACAATTTGAGCCTGTCCACTTTACAGACAACATGAGCCTGTCCACTGTACGGACAAGATGAGCCTGTCCACTCTACAGACAAGATGAGCCTGTCCACATTACTGTCCACTCTACAGACAATATGAGCCTGTCCACGCTACAGACAAGAAGAGCTTGTCCACTCTACAGACAAGAAGAGCTTGTCCACTCTACAGACAATATTAACCTGTCCACTCCACAGACAAGATTAGCCTTGTCAACTTTACTTAAAAGAAGAGCCTGTCCACCTTTTTTAATTGTATTTCTATTTCACCTTTATTTAGCCAGGTTGCTAGTTGAGAACAAGTTCCCATTTACATCTTCGACCTGGCCAAGATAAAGCATAGCAGTTCGACACATACAACAACACAGCATTACACATGGAATAAACAAACAAACAGTCAATAATACAATAGAAAAAGTCTATATACAGTGTGTGCAAATGAGGTAGGATAAGGGAGGTAAGGCAATAAATAGGCCATGGTGGCGAAGTAATTACAATATAGCAATTAAACACTGGAATGGTAGATGTGCAGAAGATGAATGTGCAAGTAGAGATACTGAGGTGCAAAGGAGTAAGATAAATACAGTATGGGGATGAGGTAGTTGGATGGGCTATTTACAGATGGGCTATATACAGGTGAAGAGATCTGTGAGCTGCTCTGACAGCTGGTCCTTAAAGCTAGTGAGGGAGATATGAGTCCTAACCTAGCCTTACTAACCCAGCCTTACTAAGCTAGCCGTACCAACCGAGCCGTACCAACCCAGCCGTACCAACCTAGCCGTACTAACCCAGCCTTACTAACCCAGCCTTACTAAGCTAGCCGTACCAACCTAGCCGTACCAACCCAGCCGTACCAACCTAGCCGTACTAACCCAGCCTTACTAAGCTAGCCGTACCAACCTAGCCGTACCAACCCAGCCGTACCAACCCAGCCTTACTAAGCTAGCCGTACCAACCCAGCCTTACCAACCCAGCTGCACTAAGCTAGCCGTACCAACCCAGCCGTACCAACCCAGCTGCACTAACCTAGCTGCACTAACCTTGCCGTACAGCGTAGCTACATCTCCTGACTCCTGCCCTGCTCCAAGATCACAGCCATAGTCATACATTTCAGCAAATAGCTGTTCAATTATTAACCGGTAGTGCTATTTACAGGAATATGCTCCGTCTTTAAATATACATAAGGTGTCTATAAAGGATGTGATGTCTTCTCACCACTGGTGGAGTGACCACAACTAGCACAGAGCTGTTCACACACACACACACACACCACACACACACACACACACACACACACACACACACACACACACACACACACACACACACACACACACACACACACACACACGTCAGCCACTTCTGTGTGTCAGCTCTCCAGTGTTTCTAAAAGAGGAATGGGACATCTGTCGTCCTGACCAAGCTGGTCTCTATTAAAAATAATGCTATAAAATGGTGACGTTCCACTCTACAGGCAAGATAAGCCTGTCCACTCTTCTGCTAGAGACAAGATGAGAATGGCCTCTATTAAACATGATGCTATAAAATGGTGACGTTCGCAAATGTTGAATGCAGAAATAACCTGTTGTTGACAGTGGAATGTGTGGTCCTCGGAATGTGTTGACTGGCATAGAACTAACCATGTGTGGTCCTCGGAATGTGTTGACCAGCATAGAATTAACCATGTGTGGTCCTCAGAACATGTTGACCAGCATAGAATTAACCATGTGTGGTCCTCGGAACGTGTTGACCAGCATAGAATTAACCATGTGTGGTCCTCGGAATGCGTTGACCAGCATAGAATTAACCATGTGTGGTCCTCGGAACGCGTTGACCAGCATAGAATTAACCATGTGTGGTCCTCGGAACATGTTGACCAGCATAGAATTGACCATGTGTGGTCCTCGGAATGTGTTGACCAGCATAGAATTAACCATGTGTGGTCCTCGGAACACGTTGACCAGCATAGAATTAACCATGTGTGGTCCTCGGAATGTGTTGTGTTTGGGGTCTAATATATAGTGTAAGAGCAGGGAGAGTTGGTAAGGGTTTAACTGCTGTAGCAGAATGTCAAGAACCTACCAACCGTTAGTCAGACTGGTCTTATTTCCTTCTTAACACAACAGTTAGAGCGGCCATTCTATCCACTATTCATTCAACACCTTGTTTTAGGGTTTAACTGTTGTAGCAGATAATATTCTAAGAAACACAGTATCACAATATCACAGTCCTGTATCGACAATCAGGTCGGCAGACAGTCAGAGCGGTCCTGTATTGACCATCAGGACATTATCCAGACAGTTACGAGTGGTCCTGTATCAACAATCAGGACAGCAGACAGACAGAGTGGTCCTGTATTGACCATCAGGACACCAGACAGTCAAAGTGGTCCTGCACCGACCATGGAGGAAAGCAAACAGACAGTTAGAGTGGTCCTGTATCGACCATGGAAGACAGCAGACAGTCAGAGTGGTCCTGTATCAACCATCATAACAGCATACCGATAGTTAGTGGTCCTGTATCGACAGTCAGGTCGGCAGATAGTCAGAGCGGTCCTGTAGTAACGACTATGCCGTGGCTTCCCTGCTCCATCTATTGCTGTTCACTGGACCCCATGATCACTTGGCTACATAGCTGATGCCTGCTGGACTGTTCATTTATCACGGTACTCCATTTTGTTGATTTTTTTTGTTTATCTGTCGGCCCTAGCCCCGAACTCAGGCCCTGTGTGTAGTTAACCGACCCTCTCTGCCCATTCATCGCCATTTTACCTGTTGTTGTTGTTGTCTTAGCTGATTAGCTGTTGTTGTCTTACCCATTGTTGTCTTAGCTAGCTCTCCCAATCAACACCTGTGATTGCTTTATGTCTCTCTCTAATGTCAATATGCCTTGAATACTGTTGTTTAGGATAGTTATCATTGTTTTAGTTTACAGTGGAGCCCCTAGTCCCACTCTACATGCCTCAGATTCCTCCTTTGTCCCACCCCCCACACATTAAAAAAAATATATTTTACCTTTATTTAACCAGGTAGGCAAGTTGAGAAGAAGTTCTCATTTACAATTGCGACCTGGCCAAGATAAAGCAAAGCAGTTTGACACATACAACAACACAAAGTTACACATGGAGTAAAACAAACATACAGTCAATAATACAGTAGAAAAATAAGTCCATATACAATGTCAGCAAATTAGGTGAGATAAGGGAGGTAAAGGCAAAAAAGGCCATGGTAGCAAAGTAAATATAATATAGCAAGTAAAACACTGGAATGGTAGATTTGTAGTGGAAGAAAGTGCAAAGTACAAATAGAAATAATGGGGTGCAAAGGAGCAAAATAAATAAATAAATAAATACAGTAGGGGAAGAGGTAGCTGTTTGGGCTAAATTATAGATGGGCTATGTACAGGTGCAGTGATCTGTGAGCTGCTCTGACAGCTGGTACTTAAAGCTAGTGAGGGAGAAACAGTGAGGGAAAAAAGTATTTGATCCCCTGCTGATTTTGTACGTTTGCCCACTGACAAAGAAATGATCAGTCTATAATTTTAATGGTAGGTTTATTTGAACAGTGAGAGACAGAATAACAACAAAAAAATTCAGAAAAACGCATGTCAAAAGTGTTATAAAATGATTTGCATTTTAATGAGGGAAATAAGTATTTGACCCCTCTGCAAAACATGACTTAGTACTTGGTGGCAAAACTCTTGTTGGCAATCACAGAGGTCAGACGTTTCTTGTAGTTGGCCACCAGGTTTGCACACATCTCAGGAGGGATTTTGTCCCACTCCTCTTTGCAGATCTTCTCCAAGTCATTAAGGTTTCGAGGCTGACGTTTGGCAACTCGAACCTTCAGCTCCCTCCACAGATTTTCTATGGGATTAAGGTCTGGAGACTGGCTAGGCAACTCCAGGACCTTAATGTGCTTCTTCTTGAGCCACTCCTTTGTTGCCTTGGCCGTGTGTTTTGAGTCATTGTCATGCTGGAATACCCATCCACGACCCATTTCAATGCCCTGGCTGAGGGAAGGAGGTTCTCACCCAAGATTTGACGGTACATGGCCCCGTCCATCGTCCCTTTGATGCGGCGAAGTTGTCCTGTCCCCTTAGCAGAAAAACACCCCCAAAGCATAATGTTTCCACCTCCACGTTTGACAGTGTGGATGGTGTTCTTGGGGTCATAGGCAGCATTCCTCCTCCTCCAAACACGGCGAGTTGAGTTGATGCCAAAGAGCTCCATTTTGGTCTCATCTGACCACAACACTTTCACCCAGTTGTCCTCTGAATCATTCAGATGTTCATTGGCAAACTTCAGACGGGCATGTATATGTGCTTTCTTGAGCAGGGGCACCTTGCGGGCGCTTCAGGATTTCAGTCCTTCACGGCGTAGTGTGTTACCAATTGTTTTCTTGATGACTATGGTCCCAGCTGCCTTGAGATCATTGACAAGATCCTCCCGTGTAGTTCTGGGCTGATTCCTCACCGTTCTCTTGATCATTGCAACTCCACGAGGTGAGAGCTTGCATGGAGCCCCAGGCCGAGCGAGATTGACAGTTCTTTTGTGTTTCTTCCATTTGCGAATAATCGCACCAACTGTTGTCACCTTCACACCAAGCTGCTTGGTGATGGTCTTGTAGCCCATTCCAGCCTTGTGTAGGTCTACAATCTTGTCCCTGACATCCTTGGAAAGCTCTTTGGTCTTGGCCATGGTGGAGAGTTTGGAATCTGATTGATTGATTGCTTCTGTGGACAGGTGTCTTTTATACAGGTAACAAGCTGAGATTAGGAGCACTCCCTTTAAGAGTGTGCTCCTAATCTCAGCTCATTACCTGTATAAAAGACACCTGGGAGCCAGTAATCTTTCTGATTGAGAGGGGGTCAAATACTTATTTCCCTCATTAAAATGCAAATCAATTTATAACATTTTTGACATCTGTTTTTCTGGATATTTTTATTGTTATTCTGTCTGTCACTGTTCAAATTAACCTACCATTAAAATTATAGACTGATCATTTCTTTGTCAGTGGGCAAACGTACAAAATCAGCAGGGGATCAAATACTTTTTTCCCTCACTGTAAGTGTTTCCAGTTTCAGAGATTTTTGTAGTTCGTTCCAGTCATTGGCAGCAGAGAACTGGAAGGAGAGACGGCCAAAGGAGGAATTGGCTTTGGGGGTGACCAGAGAGATATACCTGCTGGAGCGCGTGCTACAGGTGGGTGCTGCTATGGTGACTAGTGTGCTGAGATACGTGGCGACTTTACCTAGCAGGGTCTTGTAGATGACCTGGATCCAGTGGGTTTGGCGACGAATATGAAGCGAGGGCCTGCCAACGACAGCGTACAGGTCGCAGTGGTGGGAAGTATATGGGGCTTTGGTGACAAAACGGATGGCACTGTGATAGACTGCATCCAGTTTATTGAGTAGGGTATTGGAGGCTATTTTGTAGATGACATCGCCAAAGTCGAGGATCGGTAGGATGGTCAGTTTTACGAGGGTATGTTTGGCAGCATGAGTGAAGGATGCTTTGTTGCAAAATAGGAAGCCAATTCTAGATTTAACTTTGGATTGGAGATGTTTGATGTGAGTCTGGAAGGAGAGCTTACAGTCTAACCAGACACCTAGGTATTTGTAGTTGTCCACATATTCTAAGTAAGAACCATCCAGAGCTGGACGGGCGGGCAGGTACAGGCAACAATCGGTTGAAGAGCATGCATTTAGTTTTACTAGTATTTAAGAGCAGTTGGAGGCCACGGAAGGAGAGTTGTATGGCATTGAAGCTTGTCTTGAGAGTTGTTAACACAGTGTCCAAAGAAGGGCCAGACGTATACAGAATGGTGTCATCTGCATAGAGGTGGATCAGAGACTCACCAGCAGCAAGAGCGACATCATTGGTGTATACAGAGAAAAGAGTTGGCCCAAGAATTGAACCCTGTGGCACCCCCATAGAGACTACCAGAGGCCCGGACAACAGTCCATCTGATTTGACACATTGAACTCTATCAGAGAAGTAGTTGGTGAACCAGGCGAAGCAATCATTTGAGAAACCAAGGCTGTTGAGTCTGCCGATAAGAATGTGGTGATTGACAGAGTCGAAAGCCTTGGCCAGGTCAATGAATACGGCAGCACAGTATTTTTTCTTATCGATGGTGGTTACGATATCGTTTAGGACTTTGAGCGTGGCTGAGGTGCACCCATGACCAGCTTTGAAACCAGATTGCATAGCGGAGAAGGTGCAGTGGGATTCTCAATGGTCGGTAATCTGTTTGTTGACTTGGCTTTCGAAGACCTTAGAAAGACAGGGTAGGATAGATATAGTTCTCTAGCAGTTTGGGTCTAGAGTGTCAAAGGGGGATGACCGCGGCAGCTTTCCAATCTTTGGGAATCTCAGACGATACGAAAGAGAGGTTGAGAAGACTCTGTCTCCTAGAGATGAACGTACTTTGGTGCGAAAAGTGCAAATCAATCCCAGAATAAAAGCAGAGGACCTTGTGAAGATGCTGGAGGAAACAGGTACAAAAGTATCTATATCCACAGTAAAATGAGTCCTATATCGACATAACCTGAAAGGCCGCTCAGCAAGGAAGAAGCAACTGCTCCAAAACTGCCATAGAAAATCCAGACTACGGTTTGCAACTGCACATGGGGACAAATATCGTACTTTTTGGAGAAATGTTCTCTGGTGTGATGAAACAATAATAGAATTGTTGGGCCATAATGACCATCGTTATGTTTGGAGGAAAAACCGGGAGGATCGCAAGCCGAAGAACACCATCCAAACCGTGAAGCGCAGAATCAAATCAAATTTTATTTGTCACATACACACATGGTTAGCAGATGTTAATGCGAGTGTAGTGAAATGCTTGTGCTTCTAATTCCGACCATGCAGTAAAATCTAACATGTAATCTAACCTAACAATTTCACAACAACTACCTTATACACACAAGTGGAATGGAATATGTACATAAAAATATATGAATGAGCGATGGCCGAACGGCATAGGCAAGATACAGTAGATGGTATAGAGTACAGTATATACATATGAGATGAGTAAGGTAGAGTATGTAAACATTATATAAAGTGGCTAGTGATAAATTTATTACATACATTTTTCATTATTAAAGTGGCTAGAGATGAGTCAGTTGCATTAAAACACTGTTGCTCCGGCCCTCTGTCTCCTGCGCCTGATTCCGCATCTCCACTGGTCCTAGAATTCCGTGACACTGGGAATGTGATGAAAGAAATGCAATCTGAAATAAATCATTCTCTCTACTATTATTCGGACGTTTCACATTCTTAAAATAAAGTGGTGATCCTAACTGACCTAACACAGGTAATTTTTACTAGGATTAAATGTCAGGAATTGTGAGAAACGGAGCTTAAATTTATTTGGCGAAGGTGTATGTAAACTTCCGACTTCAACTGTATATATAGATATAGATATAGATGTATATATAGATATAGATGTGTAGTATTCTGTGTTCGTTCCCCAAGGTGTACCCGGGTCAGTCTGGAGGGTCCTATGGGATGAGCGGTCCAGAAGGGGTACAACAGGGATACCATGTTTCTCTGGAGCCGCTACAGACTGGCCAGCCAGCACCCAGGTGACTGTCCTAACAACCATTCACACACACCTAACGCTAAAGCGATCTTCACAAATGGAGCTGATGGAAGTCCGTTTGCATTGTGTTCCAAAAATTCAACCGCACAAATGTACGTAGAACTACATAGAGAGCGACGCAAACAGACATCCGTCAGCTCTGTTTGTATAGACTTTGTAGATCCTTTTACCTACTGTGTGTGTGTTTTCTAGTGATGTCCATATGTACATGGGCCAGCCTCCAGTCTACAGTCCAGCTGCAGAGGGCATGTCCTACCAGCCTCCAGCCAATCAGCCATCCAGCTACAGCTCCATCCCTGGCCAGAGCCTTCCACTCCCGCCTGACACACAGCAGCACCCCTACCCTGAGAAGGCTCTTCTATAGAAAACACTACGCACGCTACGCCACACTACTCCACGCTACGCGCTACGCTACACGCTACGCCACACTACACACTACGCCACGCTACGCCACGCTACACGCCACGCTACGCCACGCCACGCTACACACTACGCCACGCTACACACTACGCCACGCTACGCCACGCTACATGCTACGCCACGCTACACACTATGCCACGCTATGCCACGCTATGCCACGCTACACGCTACGCCACGCTACGCGCTACGCTACACGCTACACACTACGCTACGCCACGCTACGCCACGCTACACGCTACACACTACGCTACGCCACGCTACGCCACGCTACACACTACGCCACGCTACACACTACGCTACGCCACGCTACACACTACGCCACGCTACGCCATGCGCTACGCCACACCACGCTACGCCACACTACACACTACGCCACGCTACACACTACGCCACGCTACACACTACACGCTACGCCACACTACACGCTACGCCACACTACACACTACGCCACGCTACACACTACGCCACGCTACGCCACGCTACGCCACGCTACACGCCACGCCACGCTACATGCTTTGTTACGCCTCGCTACACACTACGCCACGCTACGCCACTCTACGCCACACTACGCCACGCTACATGCTACGCCACACTATGCCACACTACACCACGCCACACGCTACGCCACGCTACACCAAGCCACACTACGCCACACTACACCACACCACTCTACGCCACACTACACGCCACACTACACGCCACACTACACCACGCCACACGCTACGCTACACGCCACGCTCACACTATGCTTCGCCACGCTACACGCCATGCGCACACTACACCACGCTATGCCACGCTTCACACTACGCCACACACCCACACTACAAACTACACACACCACACACCCACACTACAAACTACACACACCCACATTGCAAACTACACACGCCACACACCCACACTACAAACTACACATGCCACACACCCATACTACACATGCCACACACCCACACTACACACGCCACACACCCACTACACACGCCACACACCCACACTACACACGCAACAGAAACACTACAAACTACACATGCCACACACCACACGCCACACACCCACACTACACACGCCACACAAACACTACAAACTACACACACAGTTACACATTTACAGATACACAAGTAGACTTGGACACATTCTGCATACTCAGTCATTTAATCTCTCTCTCTGCCATTTAATTTCTCTCTCTCTCTCTCTCTCTCTCTCTCTCATTTCATCTCTCTCTCTCTGTCATTTCATCTCTCTCTCTCTGCCATTTAATTTCTCTCTCTCTCTCTCTCTGTCATTTCATCTCTCTCTCTCTGTCATTTCATCTCTCTCTCTGTCATTTCATCACTCTCTGTCATTTCATCTCTCTCTCTCTCTCTCTCTCTCTCTCTCTCTCTCTGTCATTTCATCTCTCTCTCTCTCTCTCTCTCTCTCTCTCTCTCTCTCATTTCGTCTCTCTCTGTCATTTAATCTCTCTCACTCATTCACCCTACAAGAGCAGAACCATGAAGCCCGTGTGGAGTGTCCAGCATATGAACAGACTGAGTGATGTTCCACATCATGAAGAGAAGCAGCAACTTGTTTAACTTTTCTTTTTTAAAGGAAACTCAATCATTTGAGAAACCAAGGCTGTTGAGTCTGCCGATAAGAATGTGATGATTGACAGAGTCGAAAGCCTTGGCCAGGTCGATGAATACGGCAGCGCAGTAATGTATTTTATTGATGGCAGTTTTGATATCGTTTAGGACCTTGAGCATGACTGAGGTGCACCCATGACCAGCTCTGAAACCGGATTGCATAGCGGAGAAGTTACGGTGGGATTCGAAATGGTCGGTAATCTGTTTGTTAACTTGGCTTTCGAAAACCTTAAAAAGGCAGGGTAGGATAGATATCGGTCTGTAGCAGTTTGGGTCTAGAGTGTCTCCCCCTTTGAAGATGGGGATGACAGCAGCTGCTTTCCAATCTTTGGGAATCTCAGACGACACGAAAGAGAGGTTGAACAGGCTAGTAATAGGGGTTGCAACAATTTCGGCAGATCATTTAAGAAAGAAAGGGTCCAGATTGTCTAGCCCGGCTGATTTGTAGGGGTCCAGATTTTGCAGCTCTTTCAGAACATCAGCTGACTGGATTTGGGAGAAGGAGAAATGGGGAAGTCTTGGGCGAGTAGCTGTGGGGGGTGCAGTGCTTTTGACCGCGGTAGGGGTATCCAGGTGGAAAGCATGGCCAGCCGTAGAAAAATGCTTATTGAAATTCTCAATTATAGTGGATTTATTGGAGGTGACAGAGTTTCCTATCCTCAGTGCAGTGGGTAGCTGGGAGGAGGTGTTCTTTTTCTCCATGGACTTTACAGTGTCCCAGAACTTTTTTGAGGTTGTGTTACAGGAAGCAAATTTCGGCTTGAAAAAGCTAGCCTTGGCTTTTCTAACTGCCTGTGTATATATACTTCCCTGAAAAGTTGCATATCACGGGGGCTGTTCGATGCTAATGCAGAACGCCACAGGATGTTTTTGTGTTGGTTAAGGGCAGTCCGGTCTGGAGAGAAGCAAGGGCTATATCTGTTCCTGGTTCTACATTTCTTGAATGGGGCATGCTTATTTAAGATGGTGAGGCAGGCATTTAAAAAATAATAACCAGGCATCCTCTACTGACGGGATGAGGTCAAAATCCTTCCAGGTCGATTGGAAAGGCTTGCTCGCTGAAATGTTTCAGGGAGCGTTTGACAGTGATGAGGGGAGGTCGTTTGATCGCTGACCCATTACGGATGCAGGCAATAAGGCAGTGATCACTGAGATCTTGGTTGAAAACAGCAGAGGTGTATTTAGAGGGCAGGTTAGTTAGGCTGAAATCTATGAGGGTGCCTGTGTTTAAGGCTTTGGGGTGGTACCTGGTAGGTTCATTGATAATTTGTGTGAGATTGAGGGCATCAAGCTTAGATTGTAGGATGGCTGGGGTGTTAAGCATGTCCCAGTTTAGGTCACCTAGCAGCACGAGCTCTGAAGATAGATGAGGGCAATCAGTTTACATATGGTGTCCAGAGCACAGCTTGGGGCAGAGGGTGGTCTATAGCAGGCGGCAACGGTGAGAGACTTGTTTTTAGAGAGATGGATTTTTAAAAGCAGAAGTTCAAATTGTTTGGGTACAGACCTGGATAGTAAGACAGAACTCTGCAGGCTATCTCTGCAGTAGATTGCAACACCGCCCCCTTTGGCAGTTCTATCTTGTCAGAAAATGTTATAATTAGGGATGGAAATTTCAGGGTTTTTAGTGGTCTTCCTAAGCCAAGATTCAGACACGGCTAGGACATCTGGGTTGGCAGAGTGTGTTAAAGCAGTGAATAAAACAAACTTAGGGAGGAGGATTCTAATGTTAACATGCATGAGACCAAGGGTTTTATGGTTACAGAAGTCAACAAATGAGAGCACCTGGGAAGTAGGAGTGGGGCTAGAAACTGCAGGTCCTGGATTAACCTTTACATCACTAGAGGAACAAAGGAGGAGTAGGATAAGGGTACGGCTAAAGGCTATCAGAACTGGTCGTCTAGTATGTTCGGAACAGAGAGTAAAAGGAGCAGGTTTCTGGGCGTGATAGAATAGCTTCAAGGCATAATGTACAGACAAAGGTATGGTAGGATGTGAGTACATTGGAGGTAAACCTAGGCATTGAGTAATGATGAGAGAGATATTGTCTCTAGAGACATTTAAACCAGGTGATGTCACCGCATATGTGGGATGTGGAACTTAATGGTTGGTATAAGCATATTGAGCAGGGCTAGAGGCTCTACAGTGAAATAAGACAATAATCACTAACCAGGACAGTAATGGAAAAGGCATATTGATATTAGGGAGAGGCATGCATAGCTGAGTGATCATATGGGTCCAGTGAGTGGTTGGGCTGGCTGGAGACACGGCGATTCAGACAGCTAGTAGGCCGGGGCTAGCAAGCTAGCATAAGGGCCTTAAAGGGACGTCGCGACAGAGGATAGTCTGATTTAGCCGCTGTGTGTGGTGACGTCGATAGACCAGTTGTGATGGATTAGTAGGGTTCCGAGTAGCAGTGGGGTCCAAGTCCAATTGGCAAAATAGGTATAGTGGCCCAAGAAATTGGCCGATGGATCTATTCAGCTAACAGTCCAATATGCTCTAGACAGCTAGCAGGCCGTGGCTAGCAGCTAGCGGGCCGCGGCTAGCAGCTAGCGGGCCGTGGCTAGCAGGCTAGCAGATGGGCATTCAGGGGACGTCGCAACGTAAGGGCCAGTTGAGTACCCCCTCAAGCAGGTTACGTCGGTGGTCCAGTCGTGAAGGATCGGTCGGGGTTCCCTGCCCCATACCGGCAGTAGAAGGGGTCCGGGTATTGTAGCCCAGGAGTGGCTGATGATACTCTTCAGCTGGCTAGCTCCGGAATAATTTATGTTAGCTCCTGGACTGACGTTAGCCAATAGTCACTCGGGTAGCAGCTAGCTAGCTGCAAGATCCAGGTGTAAATCTCCAGAGCCTGCGTTAGAAATCTGGGGATATGGAGAGAAAATAGTTCCAGTATGCTCTGGTCTGAGTCGCGCTGTACAAAACTGGCGATAGCTTTTTGAGCTAAGGGATAGCTGATGACCACCAACCGTGGCTAGCTGAACTCCAACGTTAGCCAGTGAACTGGCCAGCCTCTGGCTAACCTCTGGCTAGCTTCTGTTGTGGATTTCTGATTTCAGATTTGAGGTAAATAATATATTTATTTTTTAAATTGGTGAGGCGGGTTGCAGGAGAGTGTTTTGAGGTTGAGTTTTTAGAGAGAAATATATAAAAAGATATGCGAAGAAAAGATGTAAATATATATATATTCATGAGACACGACAAGACAAAGGACAAAGACGTCTGACTGCTACGCCATGTAATGGTTGTTGCAAGGAAAGGACCAAGGTGCAGCGTGGTACGTGTTCATGATGATATTTATTAAAACTGAACACTGAATATAAAACAAAGTGGAACAAAACGCAACAGCTCTGTCAGGCAAAAAACACAAGACAGAAAACAACTACCCACAAAAACCCTGTGGGAAAAGGCTACCTAAGTATGGCTCCCTATCAGAGACAACGATAGACAGCTGTCCCTAAATAGACAGCTGTCCCTAAATGCTAAATGCTAAATGACTCAAATGTAAATGTAAATGTCCCTGATTGAGAGTCATACCCGGCCAAAACAAAGATATACACAAAACATAGAAAACGGAACACAGAATGCCCACCCTAGTCACACCCTGCCCTAACCAAAATAGAGAACAAAAACCTCTCTATGGCCAGGGCATGACAGTACCCCCCCCCCCCCCCCCCCCAAAGGCAAAACCTGACTCTAAAGGGGAGGGTCCGGGAGGGCCTTCCTTACGGCGGCGGCTCTGGTGCGGGACGTGGACCCCGCTCCACCTTCGGCTTGGCCCACTTAGGTGGCGCCTCTGGAGTGGGGACCCTCGCCACCGACCCCGTACTGGAGACCCTCGCCGCCGACCCCGGATTGGGGACCCTTGCAGTGGGCCCTGGACAGGCGGGCGACTCTGGCGGCTCCGGACTGGCGGACGACTCTGGCGGCTCCAGACTGGCGGGCGACTCTGGCGGCTCCAGACTGGCGGGCGACTCTGGCGGCTCCAGACTGGCGGGCGACTCTGGCGGCTCCAGACTGGCGGGCGACTCTGGCGGCTCCAGACTGGCGGGCGACTCTGGCGGCTCCAGACTGGCGGGCGACTCTGGCGGCTCCAGACTGGCGGGCGACTCTGGCGGCTCCGGACAGGCGGGCGACTCTGGCGGCTCCGGACAGGCGGGCGACTCAGGCACAGGACGCACCAGGATGGGGAGACATGCAGGAGGCCTGGCTCTGGGAGCATGCACAGGACTCACCAGGCTGGGGAGACTTGCAGGAGGCCTGGCTCTGGGCACAGGCACAGGACTCACCAGGCTGGGGAGACATGCAGGAGGCCTGGCTCTCGGAGCAGGCACCAGATAGACCGGGTCCTGGAGACGCACTGGAGGTCTGGAGTGCACTGCCTCCACAACCCCTCCTGGCTGAGTTGTCACTGTAGCCCGGCACGGAGCGCAGGCACAGGACTAAGTGAGCCCTCCCAGCGCCCCGGAGACACAGTACGCAGAGCCGGTGCAGGATACCCTGGGCCGAAACGACGCACTGGAGACCAGACACGCTCAGCTGGCACAATCCGCCCTGGCTCGATGCCCACTCTCGCATGGCACTTGCGGGGAGCTGGCCTATAGCGCACCGGGCTATGAGCGCGTATGGGTGACACCGTGCACACTTCCGCATAGCACGGTGCTGCTTCCACCTGTTCCCATGGGAGGCGATCCCTTTCAGCCAGGATCTCCTCCCATGTGTAGTATCCCTTTCCGTCCAGGATATCCTCCCATGTCCAGGAGTCCTTCTTACCACGCTGCTTGGTCCGTTTGTGGTGGGTAGTTCTGTAACAGTTGTTGCAAGGAGAGGACCAAGGTGCAGCGTGGTACGTGTTCATGATGGTATTTATTAAAACTGAACACTGAATCAAATACAAAGTGGAACAAAATGCAACAGCTCTGTCAGGTGAAAAACACAAGACAGAAAAGAACTACGCACAAAAACCCTGTGGAAAAAGGCTACCTAAGTATGGCTCCCAATCAGAGACAACGATAGACAGCTGTCCCTGATTGAGAGCCATACCCGGCCAAAACAAAGAAATACACAAAACATAGAAAACGGAACATAGAATTCCCACCCTAGTCACACCCTGGCCTAACCAAAATAGAGAACAAAAACCTCTCTATGGCCAGGGCGTGACACACCAGCTTGGAAATAAAGTCACATGCGGTGACCTTACCCAGTATAACCAGCACGTCCAGAGATGCAATCTCTCTTATCATCACTCAGTACCTGGGCTTACCTCCACTGTACCCGGACCCCACCATACCCCTGTCTGCACATTATGCCCTGAATCTATTCCACCACGCCCTGAAATCTGCTCCTTTTACTCTCTGTTCCCAACGCAATAGATGACCAATTTTGATAGCCTTTAGCCGTACCCTCATCCTACTCCTCCTCTGTTCCTCGGGTGATGTGGAGGTTAACCCAGGCCCTGCGTGTCCCCAGGCACTCTCACTTTTTGACATCTGTAATCGAAAAAGCCTTGGTTTCATGCATGTGAACATCAGAAGCCTCCTCCCTAAGTTTGTTTTACTCACTGTTTTAGCACACTCCGCCAACCCTGATGTCCTTGCTGTGTCTGAATCCTGGTTTAGGAAGGCCACCAAAAACTCTGAGATTTCCATGCACAACTACAACATTTTCCATCAAGATAGAACTGCCAAAGGGGGAGTTGCAATCTACTGCAGAGATAGCTTGCAAAGTTCTGTCATACTTTCCAGGTCTATGCCTAAACAGTTAGAGCTTCTAAATTAAAAAATGAATCTCTCCAGAAATAAGTCTCTCGCTGTTGCCGCCTGTTATAGACCCCCCTCAGCTCCCAGCTGTGCCCTGGACACCATATGTGAATTGATTGCCCCTCATCTATCTTCAGAGTTCGTTCTGTTAGGTGACCTAAACTGGGATATGCATAACAGCCCGGCAGTCCTACAACCTAAGCTTGAACCCACCAGGTACAACCCTAAATCTGTAAACATGGGCACCCTCATAGATATTATCCTAACCAACTTGCCCTCCAAATACACCTCTGCTGTTTTCAATCAGGATCTCAGCGATCACTGCCTCATTGCCTGCATCCGCTATGGGTCCGCGGTCAAACGACCACCCCTCATCACTGTCAAACGCTCCCTAAAACACTTCAGTGAGCAGGCCTTTCTAATCGACTTGGCCCGGGTATCCTGGAAGGATACTGACCTCATCCCATCAGTCGAGGATGCCCGGTAGTTCTTTAAAAGTAATTTCCTCACCATCTTAAATAAGCATGCCCCTTTCAAAAAATGTAGAACTAAGAACCGATATAGCCCTTGGTTCACTCCAGACCTGACTGCCCTTGACCAGCACAAAAACATCCTGTGGCGTACTGCAATAGCATCGAATAGTCCCCGCGATATGCAGCTGTTCAGGGAAGTCAGGAACCAATAAATGCAGTCAGTCAGGAAAGCAAAGGCTAGCTTTTTCAAACAGAAATTTGCATCCTGTAGCTCTAACTCCAAAAGGTTTTGGGACACTGTAAAGTCCATGGAGAACAAGAGCACCTCCTCCCAGCTGCCCACTGCTCTGAGGCTAGGTAACACTGTCACCACCGATAAATCCATAATAATCGAAAGTTTCAATAAGCTTTTCTCTACGGCTGGCCATGCTTTCCTCCTGGCTACCCCAGCCCAGGCCAACAGTTCTCCTTCACCCAAATACAGATTGCAGATGTTATGAAAGAGCTGCAAAACCTAGACCTGTACAAATCAGCTGGGCTAGCCTGTTAGGGCTAGGAGGCAGTATTGACACGGCCGGATAAAAAACGTACCCGATTTAATCTGGTTACTACTCCTGCCCAGTAACTAGAATATGCATATAATTATTGGCTTTGGATAGAAAACACCCTAAAGTTTCTAAAACTGTTTGAATGGTGTCTGTGAGTATAACAGAACTCATATGGCAGGCCAAAACCTGAGAAGATTCCATGCAGGAAGTGGCCTGTCTGACAAGTTGTTGTTTATCTTGGCTCTTTTTATTGAAGTCTGAGGATCTTTGCTATAACGTGACACTTCCTACGGCTCCCATAGGCTCTCAGAGCCCGGGAAAAAGCTGAACGATATCGAGGCAGCCTCTGGCTGAAACACACTATCGCATTCGGCAAGTGGCCGATCAGAGTACTATGGGCTTAGGCGTGTGCCCGAGTCGACCCCATGCTTTATTTTCTTTCGTCTGTTTACCTAAACGCAGATTCCCGGTCGGAATATTATCGCTTTTTTATGAGAAAAATGGCATAAAAATGTATTTAGAATTTTTTTGTCACGAATTGTGCCATGCTCGTCACCCTTATTTACCCTTTCGGATAGTGTCTTGAACGCACAAACAAAACACCGCTATTTGGATATAACAATGGACTATTTGTGACCAAACCAACATTTGTTATTGAAGTAGAAGTCCTGGGAGTGCATTCTGCAAGCGTCCCACCTAGCCCATAGAGGCTAGACAATCTGGACCCTCTATTTCTAAAACATCCGCCGCCATTGTTGCAGTCTGTTCAACCTCTCTTTCGTATCGTCCGAGATCCCTAAAGATTGGAAAGCTGCCGCGGTCATCCCCCTCTTCAAAGGTGGTGGCACTCTAGACCCAAACTGTTCGAATCCCACCATACCTTCTCCGCTGTGCAATCCGGTTTCCGAGCTGATCACGGGTGCACCTCAGCCACGCTCAAGGTACTAAACGATATCATAACCGCCATCGATAAAAGACAGTACTCTGCAGCCATTTTCATCGACCTGGCCAAGGCTTTCGACTCTGTCAATCACCGTATTCTTATCGGCAGACTCAATAGCCTTGGTTTCTCAATGACTGCCTCGCCTGGTTCACCAACTACTTCTCAGATAGAGTTCAGTGTGTCAAATCGGAGGGCCTGTTGTCCGGACCTCTGGCAGTCTCTATGGGGGTACCACAGGGTTCAATTCTCTGACTCTTTTCTCTGTATATATCAATTATGTCGCTCTTGCTGCTGGTGATTCCCTGATCCACCTCTACGCAGACGACACCATTCTGTATACATCTGGCCCTTCTTTGGACACTGTGTTAACTAACCTCCAAACGAGCTTCAGTGCCATACAACACTCCTTCCGTGGCCTCCAACTGCACTTATACGCTAGTAAAACCCAATGCATACTTTTCAACCGTTCGCTGTCCGCACCCGCCCGCCCGACTAGCATCACTACCCTGGACAATTCTGACCTAGAATATGTGGACAACTACAAATACCTTGGTGTCTGGCTAGACTGTAAACTCTCCTTCCAGACTCATATTAAACATCTCCAATCCAAAATTAAATCTAGAATCGTCTTTCTATTTCGCAACAAAGCCTCCTTCACTCACGCCGCCAAACTTACCCTAGTAAAACTGACTACCCTACCGATCCTTGACTTTGGCGACGTCATCTACAAAATAGCTTCCAAAACTCTACTCTGCAAACTGGATGCAGTCTATCACAGTGCCATCTGTTTTGTTACCAAAGCCCCTTATACCACCCACCACTGCGACCTGTATGCTCTAGTCGGCTGGCCCTCGCTACATATTCGTCGCCAGGCCACCTTTCCTTACAGTTCTCTGCTGCCAGTGACTGGAACGAATTGCAATAATCTCTGAAGCTGGAGACTTATATTTCCCTCACTAACTTTAAACATCAGCTATCTGAGCAGCTAACCGATCACTGCTGCTGTATATAGTCCATCTGCAAATAGCCCACCCAATATACCTACCTCATCCCCATATTGTTTTTATTTACTTTTCTGCTCTTCTGCACATTATCATCTGCTCATTTATCACTCCAGTGTTAATCTGCTAAATTGTAATTACTTCACTACTATGGCCTATTTATTGCCTACCTCCTCACGCCATTTCCACACACTGTATATAGACTTTCTTTTTTCTATTGTGTTATTGACTGTACGCTTGTTTTTTCCATGTGTAGCTCTGTGTTGTTGTTTGTGTCGCACTGCTTTGCTTTATCTTGGCCAGGTCGCAGTTGTAAATGAGAACTTGTTCTCAACTAGCTTACCTGGTTAAATAAGGTGAAATGAGTTCACTGTAACGATGTTTTCTGAGAGTTGGGAAGCAAGTTCAGGGAGTGAAAACACAAACAACGCACACTTAACACTGGAACAGAAACAATAATGCATGGGGAAGGAACCAAAGGGAGTGACATATATAGGAAAGGTAATCAGGGAGGTGATGGAGTCCAGGTGAGTCTGATGACACACAGGTGCACGTAACAAAGGTGACAGGTGTGTCCCATAACGAGCAGCCTGTTGACCTAGAGGCCGGAGAGGGAGCACACGTGACAGTACCCCCTCCCCGACGTGCGGCCCCAGCCGCAGGACGCCGAACAAAATGACGATCCCAGTGATCAAGAGCGGACCGGTCACCTCTGCTGAGGTGTGGGAAACCTGTCAATCCGGCTGAGCACAAAGGTGACACAGTTTCTGTGGGTTTGTTTGTGTATATGTGTGTATTTCAGGATGGCTTCCTGGATTCCAAGCAGCTGATTGGTCAGCCCCATTACAGATTGGAGCTCTGACCACGCCCTCTTGTCAGGGGATGCAGCTGTCTGCAATTACCGACTCATTCTGCAGCTTGAAAAGCCAGTGTTCCTTTGTTAGGAGAGAGAGCTTCTTTGTATGTCCTGTGTTGGTTGTTGGTCTGGTAAATTTGTTGTAAAGTATTTTGTAGCCGATCCTGCAGAGGTATGTGTTTGCTATAGTACCTAGTGTTTTTGGTTTATTCATATTGTTCACTGAGGTTGGTGACTTATTCTGTTTTTGTTCCCAGGGGGGAAGGGGAAGGCACCTTGGGAGTGTTTAGGCAAAAGGCCTGCGGGCATACATCCACCTGTAGTATGTACTCTGTCTATACACACTAGGTAAGACCTGGGCGGACCACCTCCTGTATTTTGGTTAGTGCACCAGGTGGCGTTAAGAATAGGTAAGTAGTGAGAGGGGAATCTAACTTTTACTTTCTTTGCTTTGGTTCCATCTGGGCCCTTTTCCCCACATTAACGTATTAAGGAAGTAAACGGTAGTATTCCTGCCTCTGTCATCCTTACCCACACCTACAATCCTATCTCTTTCACTCCACAGGGAGTTGAGTTGTAGCGGGGTGTTACGTACGCCTCTTGGAGGAGGGAACGCAACAGTCAAAACGAGCAGCCTGTTGACCTAGAGGCCGGAGAGGGAGCACATGTGACAATACCCCCTCCTCGACGCGCCGCCCCGGCCGCAGGACGCCGACCAAAATGATGATCCCAGTGATCAAGAGCGGACCGGTCACCTCTGCTGAAGTGTGGGAAACCTGTCAATCCGGCTGAGACACAGGAGCATGGCGACCTAGAGTGCATAGTCAAACATGAAACAAAATGGACCGGGTCGTAGCCGGCTTCTCCACCGACCGTTTACACATTCTCCAAAATAGGAATATTGTTCAATTCTCAAATTCTGGGCTTGTAGTCAAATTTGGCGGGAGAGTTCCTTTGTTCTACTGTGACCCTCTCTCTCCCATACTGCATGATCAGGGAGACGAGAGTCTCTGCAAGGAATTTACAAGTCGTAAAACTACCCCCCCCCCCAACAGGAAAGGGGGGGGGGTTGTTCAGATCTCTGCTAGCCAATTCACATCATGACAGTATGTACTGTCACTGTGGGGACGACGTCATCGATGCACTTATTGATGAAGCCGATGACTGATGTCGTGTACTCCTCAAATGCCATCGGAGGAATCCCGGAACATATTCCAGTCTGTGCTAGCAAAACGGTCCTATAGCTTAGCATCTGCTTCATCTGACCACTTTATTGATCTAGTCACTGGTGCTTCCTGCTTTAATTTTCGCTTGTAAGCAGGAATCAGGAGGATATAATTATGGTCAGACTTGCCAAATGGAGAGCTTTGTATGCGTCTCTGTGTGTGGAGTAAAGGTGGTCCAGAGTCTTTTTTTCCCCCTCTGTTTGCACATTTAACATGCCGATAGAAATTTGGTAAAATGGATTTAAGTTTCCCTGCATTAAAGTCCCCAGCTAGTAGGAGCACCACTTCTGGGTGGGCGTTTTCTTGTTTGTTTATGGCGGGAATAGAGCTCATTCAATGCTGTCTTAGTGCCAGCCTCAGTCTGTGGTGGTATATAAATACAGATAAACTCACTAGGTAGTGTGGTCTACAGCTTATCATGAAATACTCTACCTCAGGCGAACAATAGCTCAAGACTTCCTTAGATATCGTGCACCAGCTGTAATTTACAAAAATACATAGTCCGCCGCCTCTTGACTTACCAGACGGCGCTGTTCTATCCTGCTGGTCCAGCGTATAACCAGCCAGCTGTATGTTGATAGTGTCGTCATTCAGCCACTCCATGAAGCATAAGATATTACAGTTTTGAATGTCCTGTTGGTAGTTTAATGTTCCGCGTAGGTCATTGATTTTATTCTCTAAAGATTGCACGTTTGCTAGCAGAACTGAAGGAAGTGGGAGTTTATTCGATCACCTACGAATTCTCAGAAGGCAGCCCACCCTCTGGACCCTTTATCTCGGCCTCTTCAAGCAAATCATGGGGATCTGGGCCGGTTCCCGAGAAAGCAGTATATCATTCACGTCGGGCTCGTCAGACTCATTAAAGGGGAAAAAAGGATTCTGCCAGTCTGTGGTGAGTAATCACAGTCCTAATGTCCAGAAGTTATTTTCGGTCATAAGAGACTGCAGTGGCAAAATTATGTACAAAATAAGCTAAGAAATAAGATACGAACAACAACAAAAAAATCGGTTGGGAACACGTAAACGTCAGCCCTCTTCTCCGGCATGCTCTTCTTTGTCTACATCCGTTCAGCATCGATCACACCCTCACCCTAAGCTTTAGCCCCACCCTTCTCGTTTCGCTCTCGAAGAGCACAGTTGACGCTCTGGCCAATGATTTGTTTACCTCTGGATAGCATAATTTCATTCCGCTTTTTTGCAGATGTTTACTGACACCGGCCATATTCAACTGGTGTTGTACACACGTCACAAAGTTAGCTAACGAGCCAGCCAGTCAACGTTAGCTAGTTAAACAATGAACAATGCCAACAATGCCACAGTGCTGGGAGCTAACCAACCATGTTCCACATTAGCTAGCTAACATTAGACTCTAACTAGAACAGCACACGGCTCTGGGAAACAAATAATAACGTCAGCTAGGGAGCCAGCCAGCTAACCTTAGCTAGCTAGCTAGCTAGCTAGCAGTACACTTTAGCTTAAGACATATAGCTAGCTAGGTAAACAATGTACCTTGCTAGGTAAACAAAGTGTAAGTTCACACATGTCACATAACGTTAGGTAGCGAGCCAGCCAGCTAACGTTAGCTAGTTAAACAACAAATGAACAGTACCAACAATGCCACAGTGCTGGGCGCTAACCAACCATGTTCAATGTTAGCTAACTAGAACAGAAAACGGCTCTGGCAAATGAATGATAACATCAGATAGGGAGGCAGGCAGCTCACGTTAGCTAGCTAGCTAACAGTACACTTTAGCTTGAAATTAAACCACTTTCCTCCAAAATTAGAAAATGTGTAATACCTGAAAATGTAGCTAGCTAATGCTAGACTATCTTACCTGTGTACATCATCCCTGTCAGGAATGTCATGCCATGGTTTCCCTTAGTTTGAAGATGTAATCCGGAGACAGGTGTTTCCTCCATCTCTTTAGCTATCATACTCTAATTCCACTGATTTCAAAACATGATCCTCCAGAAAGTGGAGAGCCACACTTATGCAGCTTCACTACACAATACATTTTTTTTAAAAGCTGCGTTTGACAGGATTACCAACACAGACTGAGGAGCTTCTGTCAGACCAATCCGAGCTCCTCTCTCGGCATGTCCAGCCCACTCATTAGCTCAGCCAATCATGGCTAGGGGGAAGGTTGCTGACTTTCTGTGGCTTAACCAGCAAGGCTCGTAATTTAACAATTTTTTTCATATTTAGAGATGGCACACAAGTTTGTTATTACACATGAAATTTCACATATTCAAGAGGGCATTTCTGCCAAAAAATGCATTTTGATAAACACATTTTTACGTTCAAATGGCTCTCCTGTGAATTCGTGACTTGTGACACATGCCTAGTTTCCTCAATCAGGTCATATTTGGTGTTTGTACCATTTATTGTGAATTCTTGTTTGGTGAGGGGAAATGGGTTCTAGAACTGATTCAAGTATTTTAGCTAGATCCTAATTGGGATGTAGAATTTTATGTCCTTTTGATGACAAGAAACTTGTATTTGTAGTCCTGGTAACTGGACCTTTTTTGGAACACCATTATTTTTGTTTTACTGAGATTTACTCTCAGGGCCCAGGTCTGACAGAATCTGTGCAGAAGATATAGGTGCAGCTGTAGACCCTCCTTGGTTGGGGAGAGAAGCACCAGATCATCAGCAAACAGTAGACGATTTGACTTCAGATTCTAGTAGAGTGAGGCCGGGTGCTGCCAAATTCTAGGGCCCTCGCCAATTTGTTGATATATATGTTGAAGAGGGTGGGGCTCAAGCGGCATCTCACCCTACGACCCTGTGGAAAGAAATGTGTTTTTTGACCATTTTAACCGCACACTTGTTTGTGTTCATGGATTTTTTTAAATATTGTATGTTTTTCCCCCAACAATGCTTTCCATCAGTTTGTATATCCGACCCTCGTGCCAAATTGAGTCAAAAGCTTTTTTGAAATCAACAACGCATGAGAAGACTTTTGTTTTGGTTTGTTTGTCTGTCAATTACGTTGTGCAGGGTGAATACGTGGTCTGTCGTATTGTCATAATCTTCGTCGTCTGAAGAAGAGAAATCATCGGACCAATATGCAGCGGGTATAGTGCTCATTTTCTTCTTTATTAAGGAAAACGCACTTAAACAAAAATAACGACGACAACAGCCCAGTAAGTTGCACAGATTATACTAGGAACAACCACCCACAAACACAAGTGAAAACAAACACACTTAAATATGGCCTCCAATCAGAGATGACAACAAACAGCTGCCTCTATTGGAGGTCATTGACAAAACTAACATAGACATAGAAAACAGAGAACATAAACCAAAACCCCGAAACACACTAAACAAACACCCCCTGCCATGCCCTGACCAAACTACAATAACAAAATAACCCCTTATACTAGTCAGGACGTGACACGTATGGTAATTTGGTAAAAAGCCAATTTGACATTTGCTCAGTACTTTGTTTTCACTGAGGAAATGTACGAGTCTGCTGTTAATGATAATGCAGAGGATTTTCCCAAGGTTGTGTTGACGCATATCCCACGGTAGTTATTGGGGTCAAAGTTGTCTCCCCTTTAGGGGATTGGGGTGATCACTCCTCGGTTCCAAATATTGGGGACGATGCTAGAGCTGAGGATGATGTTTAAAGAGTTTAAGTATAGCCAATTGGAATTTGTGGTCTGTATATTTTATCATTTCATTTAGGATACCATCAACCTCACAGGACTTTTTGGGTTAGAGGGTTTGTATTTTGTCATGTAGCTCATCCAATGTAATTGGAGAATCCAGTGGTTTCTTGTAATCTTTAATAGTTGATTCTAAGATTTGTAATTGATCATGTATATGTTTTTGCTGTTTGTTCTTTGTTGTAGAGACAAAAAGATTGGAGAAGTGGTTTATCCATACATCTCCATTTTGGATAGATAACTCTTCGTTTTAGTGTGTTCCAATTTTCCCAGAAGTGGTTCGATTCTATGGATTCTTCAATTACATTGAGTTGATTTCTGACGTGCTGTTCCTTCTTTTTCAGGTAGTTTATTTCTGTATTGTTTAAGTGACTCACCATAGTGAAGGCGTAAGCTCTGCTTTTTTTGGGTCTCTAAGTTTTTTGGCTTGATAGGTTTCTCAATTCCTTTCTTAGGTTTTTGCATTCGTCATCAAATCATTTGTCATTTTTGCTAATTGTCTTATGTTGTCTGCTTGACATTTTTAGATTTGATAGGGAAGCTGAGTGTCACGGTTGTTGTCGGTGAAGGAGGACCAATACGCAGCAGGTACGCAGCAAACACCCTTTACACAAACACACCACCCCGAACCACATAAAACAAATACCCTCTGCCACGTCCTGACCAAACTACAAAAACAATTAACCTTATACTGGCCAGGACGTGACACTGAGAGGTCAAATATACTGTTTAGACTTTCCACTGCCTAGTTTACACCTTCACTATTACAGTGAACCATTTTGTCCAGGAAGGGATTTAATTTGTTGTTGCCTCTTTTTTTTCCTTCCATCTATAACATTTCTTAATATAGTGTATTGTGCAGTTCCTTTGGCTTTGATGCCCCATCATTTGAGTATTGCTCTCTTCAAGTAGACTGTGATTTTATTGTGATCTGTAGGGGTGTTAGTGGGCTGACTGAATTCTCTGAGAGACTCTGGATTGAGATCAGTGATAACGTAATCTACAGTACTACTGCCAAGAGATGAGCTATAGGTGTACCTACCATAGGAGTCTCCTCGACGCAGACCTAGCGTGTGACAGAGCTGTAGGAGTTGTGACCCGTTTTTGTTGGTTATTTTGTCAGTTGTGTCTAGGGGGGCATATTTGGGAGGGAATACTGTCACCTCCAGGTAGGTATTTGTCCCCCTGTGTGCTGAGGGAATACTGTCACCTCCAGGTAGGTGTTTGTCCCCCTGTTTGTCCCCCTGTGATTGAGTGTAGTCTGGCCCAGGAGTGTGAAGGTGAACAGAAAGGCACTGGATCAATGAACCGCCCTTGCTGTCTCTGCCTGGCCGGTTCCCCTCTCTCCACTGGGATTCTCTGCCTCAATCCTATTACAGGGGCTGAGTCACTGGCTTACTGGTGCTCTTCCATGCCGTCCCTAGGAGGGGTGTGCCACTTGAGTGGGTTGAGTCACTGACGTGATCTTCCTGTCTGGGTTAGCGCCCCCCCTTGGGTTGTGCCGTGGCGGATATCTTTGTGGGGTATACTCGGCCTTGTCTCAGGATGGTAAGTTGGTGGTTGAAGATATCCCTCTTGTGGTGTGGGGTCTGTGCTTTGGAAAAGTGTGTGGGGTTATATCCTACCTGTTTGGCCCTGTCCGGGGGTATCGTCGGACAGGGCCACAGTGTCTCCCGACCCCTCTGTCTCAGCCTCCAGTATCTATGCTGCAATAGTTTGTGTCGGGGGGCTAGGGTCAGTCTGTTATATCTGGAGTATTTCTGCTGTCTTATCCAGTGTCCTGTGTGAATTTAAGTATGCTCTCTCTAATTCTCTCTTGCTCTGTTTTTTTCTCTCTCTCGCTCTCTTTCTTTCTTTCTCTCTCTCGGAGGACCTGAGCCCTAGGACCATGCCTCAGGACTACTTGGCCTAATGACTCCTTGCTGTCCCGAGGCCACCTGGTCGTGTTGCTGCTCCAGTTTGAACTGTTCTGCCTGCGGCTATGGAACCCTGACCTGTTCACCAGATGTGCTACCTTGTCCCAGACCTGCTGTTTTCAAGTCTCTAGAGACAGCAGGAGCGGTAGAGATACTCTGAATGATCGGCTATGAAAAGCCAACTGACATTTACTCCTGAGGTGCTGACCTGTTGCACCCTCTACAACCACTGTGATTATTATTTGACCCTGCTGGTCATCTATGAACATTTGAACATCTTGGTCATGTTCTGTTATAATCTCCACCCGGCACAGCCAGAAGAGGACTGGCCACCCCTCATAGCCTGGTTCCTCTCTAGGTTTCCTCCTAGGTTCCAGCCTTTCTAGGGAGTTTTTCTTAGCCACTGTGCTTCTACACCTGCATTACTTGCTGTTTGGGGTTTTAGGCTGGGTTTCTGTACAGCACTTTGAGATATCAGCTGATGTAAGAAGGGCTTTATGAATACATTTGATTGAAATTTGTTTGATAATTGGATGCTACAAAAAAGGTTATGGTAGGACAGTGTTGGAGATGATATGAATATTGAATACAGGAAAATGTAGGACAGTATCGTAGATGGTAGGACAAAGGTTGTGTTAAGACAGTATTTGTTACTTTAATTTTCTACTTATCTATGTTTTACTAAACACTTATTTTACTTGTTTTCTTAACTTCTTAAAGCATTGTTGGTTAAGGGCTTGTAAGGAAGCATTTCACTGTAAGGTCTACACATGTTGTATTTGGCTCATGTGACAAATAAAATTTGACTTGACAGTGTTGGAGATTATGACATGATTGTAGAATGAAGGTAGTTGTAGGAGAATGTTGTGGATGGTAGAATAAAGGTGGTTTTGGAAAAGTGTTGGATGTGATGATACGATGCTAGAATAAAGGTTGTGGTAGGACAGTGTTGTAGATTATTATTATTTTTTTTTAAATTTGATTTAACTCTTATTTAACTAGGCAAGTCAGTTAAGAACAAATTCTTATTTACAATGATGGCCTACCAAAAGGCCTCCTGCGGGGACGGGGGCTGGGATTAAAAAATAATAATATATATATTACCTTGACTAACCGGTGCCCCCGCACATTGAATCTGTACCGGTACCCACTGTATATAGCCTCGCTATATGTTGTATTCAGCGCATGTGACAAATACAATTTGATTTGAGATGATGATATGATGGTAGAAGGGTCGTGGTAGGGATGGTTGGCGATGATGATACGATGGTAGAATAAAGGTAGTGGTAGGTCAGTGTTGTAGACAAAGATAGGATGGTAGAATAAAGGTGGTGTTGGAACAGTGTTGGAGATGATGGTAGACCCTGGTTTTGACCCTTGCCTGTCCTGACACTGAGCCCACCTGCCTGACCACTATGCCTGAGCCTGCCTGCCTACCTGTACCTTTGCCCCACCTCTGGATTGTTGACCTCTGCCTACCCTGAGCCTGCCTGCCGACCTGTACCTTTGCCCCACCTCTGGATTGTTGACCTCTGCCTACCCTGACCCTGAGCCTGCTGCCGACCTGTACCTTTGCCTCACTTCGGGTTTACTGATCCCTGCCAGCCTTGACCTTTCTATTGCCTGCCCCTATTGGATCATTAAACTATTGTTTATTCGACATGGTCTGCATCTGGGTCTTACCTTAGTACAAACTGGCCCCGACTGACCCAGCAGACCCGGGCCAGCTGCGCAAAGCCATCTCCTCCCAAGGAGCCTCCATTGGTAGGCATGAGGAGTTGCTTCGTGGGCTGATGAAGGGGGTCCAAACATTGGCTGAGCGCCATGACCGGGCGTTGGACATGCTGCGGGAGCAATTCCTCGGGTTGGCTGGGGGGCAGCCTGCCACGATGGTAACCCCACCGCCACTCAGTAACTCAATCTATTTTCATGAATTTCCGTCTGACTGACGTCCCCAAAGTAAACTGACTGTTACTTCGGCCCAGAAGCCAGGATATGCATATAATTGGTAGCATTGGATAGAAAACACTGACGTTTCTAGAAATGTTAAAACAATGTCTGAGACTATAACACAATTGATATGGCAGGCAAGATTCCAAATAAAAACCAACAGGAAATCTTTTTTTTATGTTGAGTCCCTTATAATGGAAGCTATGGGTCCTATGTAATTCCAGTTCCCAGACTGCAATTCCTATGGCTTCCACTAGATTTCAACAGTCTTCGTTCATTGTTTCAGGCTTGCTTCTTCAAAAACGAGCAAGATTTTGAAGTTTTTGTAGAAAGAGTCCCGGTACAAAATCAGTCTGTTCACGCGCCACGAAGAGGACGCGCGCTTATTAATTGTACTTTTCTTTTGAACATACTTTTCTGTATTAAATATTATAGTTTATTTACATTTTTAGGATACCTGAGGATTAAATAGAAACGTAGTTTGACTTGAATGGACAAAGTTTAGCAGTAAAGTTTGGACTTCTTTCTCTGCAGGTTCAAAGAGTGGATTACTGAAATCGATGGCGCCAACTAAACTGACTTTTTGGGATATAAAGAAGGATTTTATCTAACAAAACGACCATTCATGTTGTAGCTGGGACCCTTGGGATTGCAAACAGAGGAAGATCTTCATAATTAAGTTATTTATTTAATCGCTATTTATGATTTTGTGAAGCCTGTGCTGGTTTGAAAAATATATATTGATGTACGGCGCCGTCCTCAGACAATCGCATGGTATGCTTTCGCTGTAAAGGCTATTGTAAATGGGACAACGCAGTTAGATTAACAAGAACTTAACCTCTCTAGGGTAGGGGGCAGTATTTGCACGGCCGGATAAAAAACATACCCGATTTAATCTGGTTATTACTACTGCCCAGAAACTAGAATATGCATATAATTGTTTGATTTGGATAGAAAACACCCTAAAGTTTCTAAAACTGTTTGAATAGTGTCTGTGAGTATAACAGAACTCATATGGCAGGCAAAAACCTGAGAAGATTCCAAACAGGAAGTGCCCTCTCTGACCATTTCTTGGCCTTCTACAATCTCATTATTGAAAACTGAGGATCTCTGCTGTAACGTGACACTTCTTACGGCTCCCATAGGCTCTCAGAGGGCGCCAGAACGTTGAATGATGACTTTGCAGGCCATGGCTGAAAAACAGTAGCGCATTTGGTAAGTGGTCGATCAGAGAACAATGAGACGGGGGCGCGCGTGCACGAGAAGAGTCCATTTTAGATTTTTAGTCTTTGAACGAAAACAGGGTTTCCCGGTCGGAATATTATCGCTTTTTTACAAGAAAAATCGCATAAAAATTGATTTTAAACAGCGGTTGACATGCTTCGAAGTACGGTAATGGAATATTTAGAAATTTTGTCACCATACGCGCCGGGCGCGTCACCCTTCGTTACCCTTCGGATAGTGTCTTGAATGCACGAACAAAACAGAGGATATTTGAACATAACTATGGATTATTTTGAACCAAACCAACATTTGTTATTGAAGTAGAAGTCCTGGGAGTGCATTCTGACGAAGAACAGCAAAGGTAATCACATTTTTCTTATAGTAAATCTGAGTTTGGTGAGTGCCAAACTTGGTGGGTGTCAAAATAGCTAGCCCGTGATGGCGAAAAGCTATTTTAAAATCGGATATAGCGATTGCATAAAGGAGTTCTGTATCTATAATTCTTAAAATAATTGTTATGTTTTTTGTGAACGTTTATCGTGAGTAATTTAGTAAATTCACCGGAAGTTTGCGGTGGGTATGCTAGTTCTGAACGTCACATGCTAATGTAAAAAGCTGGTTTTTGATATAAATATGAACTTGATTGAACAAAACATGCATGTATTGTATAACATAATGTCCTAGGAGTGTCATCTGATGAAGATCATCAAAGGTTAGTGCTGCATTTAGCTGTGGTTTGGGTTTATGTGACATTATATGCTAACTTGAAAAATGGGTGTCTGATTATTTCTGGCTGGGTACTCTGCTGACATAATCTAATGTTTTGCTTTCGTTGTAAAGCCTTTTTGAAATTGGACAGTGTGGTTAGATTAACGAGAGTCTTGTCTTTAAAATGGTGTAAAATAGTCATATGTTTGAGAAATTGATGTAATAGCATTTCTAAGGTATTTGAATATCGCGCCACGGGATTCCACTGGCTGTTGAGTAGGTGGGACGATTTCGTCCCACATACCCTAGAGAGGTTAAGCTTTTAAATGATATAAGATACTTGTATGTTCATGAATGTTTAATATTACGATTATTTATTTGATTTGCGTACCCTCCAATTTCACCTGATGTCGTCGACTGGTGTCCCGCTAGCGGGATGCCTATCCTTAAGACGTTTTTTAAGCTAAGTGTGCCCTCATTTTTGAGCTTCAGCCCTCCTCCTTCCCCTCGGATTGCTCCAGAATAGCCTACCTCATCACGCTGATGTCTGCAGGGCTCTTACCTGGGCTACCGCCATATGGGATCAGCAGCCGACCATATGCGTGAGCCTGGAGGGGTTTGTGGGGGAGGTGAGGAAGGTTTTTGATGGCCCGCTCTCTGGGAGAGAAGCTGCCCGGAAGCTAATCCAGCTCCGGCAGGACACCCGCACAGCGGTCGACTATGCGGTGGATTTCTGCACGTTGGCAGCAGAGAGTGCGTGGAACCCAGAAGCATTGTTCGACATGTTCCTGCACAACATTTCGGAGGAGGTTAAGGACAAGCTTGAGGCTCGGGAATTGCCCACGAATCTTGACTCCCTCATCACTTTGACCATCGGCATCAATGGGCGATTGCGGGAACGTAGGATGGAGAGGGTATTCGGCATCACTTGGCTTTTTGGACGCCACATTGGCTTCCGAGCTGAACATCCCAACTCGGCCCCTTTCTATTCCCATGGATGTTAGAGCACTGGACGGGCACTCTATAGGTTGGGTCACCCATACCACCACTCCCATCAACCTATGTGTGTCAGGGAATCACAGCGAGACCATTCAGTTCCTGCTCATCAAGTCCCCTCAGATTCCATGGTGTTGGAAAACTTCTGGCTCCAGCGACACAATACACTCATCAACTGGTCTACGAGGGCTATCATGGGCTGGAGTCTGTTCTGCCATGCCCATTGTCTGAAATTGGTGCAACCTGCCCCGGGACGTCTTCCTGGATCCTCGGAGGTGGCTCCGGACCTCTCCGCCATTCCCGCGGAGTACCAGGACCTCCGGGACCTCCAGGAGGCCCGGGCCACTTCCCTTGTTATCTGTTTGTCCGTTGCCAGTTCGTCTTGCTTGTCAAGTCACCCAGTGTTTTGTTTCTCAGCTCCTGCTTTTTCCCAGTCTCTCTTTTCTCACCCTCCTGGTTTTGACCCTTGCCTGTCCTGACACTGAGCCCGCCTGCTTGACCACTCTGCCTGCCCCTGACCCTAAGCCTGCCTGCCTACCTGTGCCTTTGCCCCACCTCTGGATGGTTGACCTCTGCTTACCCTAAGCCTGCCTGTCAACCTGTACCTTTGCCTCACCTCTAGTTTACTGACCCCTGCCTGTCTTGACCTGTCTATTGCCTGCCCCTATTGGATCATTAAACTATTGTTTATTCGACATGGTCTGCATCTGGGTTTTACCTCCCATACTTGATACCAATAATAAACAATCAATAATACCTTGATATCAACATGTAACACTGTTGTTGGTTCACAACTCTAACAAACACTAGACACAAAGGTTGGTCTGCTTCATCAGCATGTCATCCCACTTTTGGACATGCTTTAATAGTTACAGGTCAGAAGAGGGGGGGATGAATGAGCAAATTGAAGGCTGGTAGCCATGATGATATGAGGGCCAGATTGGGAATTTAGCACCCCCTACTCTTACAATAAGTGCCATGGGATCTTTAGTGATCAGGACACCCGTTTAACGTCCCATCCGAAAGACAACATCCTACACAGGGCAATGTCCCCAATCACTGCCCTGGGGCATTGGGATATTTATTTTTTGACCAGAGGAAAGAGTGCCTCCTACTGGCCCTCCAACACCACTTCCAGCAGCATTTTACCCAGGGACCAACCAGGACCAACCCTGCATAGCTTCAGAGGCAAGCCAGCATTGGGATGCAGGGTGGTATGCTGCTGGTTAAATGTAGAAGACACATGTTGGTTGAATGCATTCAGTTGTGCAACTGACTAGGTTTCCTCCTTCCCCCCTCTGCCCTCACTGAGACCCTCACTCTGCCCTCACCCAGACCTCACTCTGCCCAGTCTCCATACACCACTGATTCGATAACAATGTGTGGCCTCGCTGTCATTCTATCACATCTTTCGCTCTATCATGCTCTCTAACCATACAGATTCAAATTAGGTCAGCTTTGTGGTTTCTATACATGGATCATATCAATTACCATACTAGCAGAACAAACACAAGCCAGACCTGGTTAGGATACAGAGGGGGTCAATGCAGTACCCCTAACTCTAAACCTCTGTTTATCTTTCCAAAATTATTCAAACAAAGACTAGTCTGATGAGTGTACATGCATATTGAGTATAACACACATTCACTCAAATGACCTGATGTATTTTATCAAGGGAACGCCCTACATAAGACCCTAAAGGAATGACCGGGTTAAGGGTCCTTAGGAGAGGGCAGAGAATTGGTCAAATACTATACTAACCGAAACCTGCTTGTAAATATAAGTTTTATTCTTTGGGCCTGCTTGGAAACATAAAAATAGAACACTGGTTGCAAAAATAAGTATAACATTCAATGCTTTGATTGTCTTTTTCAAATCTGTTTATTTTCTGCATATGTATATAACTTCTTAAATATTTCAAGAGCATAAAATTGAAGGTGCACAATTTCCTTTTTATCTGTTTTGTTTTCAACATATTGACATGAACATCCAATATTGCTTAAACAAGTATGTATAGGTTATAACTGTGTTGTATCAAGTGCATTAGTACAAAAAGAACAAATAATATTATTATAAAAACAATTTTAATGGCTTTACTTTATACATACAGTTGAAGTCAGAAGTTTATATACACTTAGGTTGGAGTCATTAAATCTCGTTTTCAACCACTCCACAAATTTCTTGTGAACAAACTATAGTTTTGGCAAGTCGGTTAGGATATCTACTGTGTGCATGACACAGTATATTTTCCAACAATTGTTTAAAGACAGATTATTTCACTTAAAATTCACTGCATCACAATTCCAGTGGGTCAGAAGTTTACATAAACTAAGTTTACTGTGCTTTTAAACAGCTTGGAAAATTTCAGAAAATGATGTCATGGCTTTGGAAGCTTCTGATCGGTTAATTGAAATCATTTGTAGTACTGAAACTATCGAGGTTACCTAGCCAGCTACACTTTCAAACAAAGTCATCAATGCAGCCACTGCTAGCTAGCCTACTTCACCAGCCAGCAGTACTGTATCATTTTAGTCATTTTAGTCAATAAGATTTTTGCAACGTAAGCTTAACTTTCTGAACATTCGAGACGTGTAGTCCACTTGTCATTCCAATCTCCTTTGCATTAGCGTAGCCTCTTCTGTAGCCTGTCAACTATGTGTCTGTCTATCCCTGTTCTCTCCCCTCTGCACAGGCCATACAAACGCTTCACACCGCGTGGCCGCTGCCACTCTAACCTGGTGGTCCCAGCGCGCACGACCCACGTGGAGTTCCAGCTCTCCGGCAGCCTCTGGAACTGCCGGTCTGCAGCCAACAAGGCAGAGTTCATCTCAGCCTATGCTACCCTCCAGTCCCTCGACTTCTTGGCGCTGACGGAAACATGGATTACCACAGATAACACTGCTACTCCTACTGCTCTCTCCTCGTCTGCCCATGTGTTCTCGCACACCCCGAGAGCTTCTGGTCAGCGGGGTGGTGGCACTGGGATCCTCATCTCTCCCAAGTGGACATTCTCTCTTTCTCCCCTGACCCATCTGTCTATCGCCTCCTTTGAATTCTATGCTGTCACAGTTACCAGCCCTTTCAAGCTTAACATCCTTATCATTTATCGCCCTCCAGGTTCCCTTGGAGAGTTCATCAATGAGCTTGACGCCTTGATAAGTTCCTTTCCTGAGGATGGCTCACCTTTCACAGTTCTGGGTGACTTTAACCTCCCCACGTCTACCTTTGACTCATTCCTCTCTGCCTCCTTCTTTCCACTCCTCTCCTATTTTGACCTCACCCACTCACCTTCCCCCCCACTCACAAGGCAGGCAATACGCTTGACCTCATCTTTACTAGATGCTGTTCTTCCACTAATCTCATTGCATCTCCCCTCCAAGTCTCCGACCACTACCTTGTATCCTTTTCCCTCTCGCTCTCATCCAACACTTCTCACTCTGCCCCTACTCGGATGGTATTGCACCGTCCCAACCTTCGCTCTCTCCCCCGCTACTCTCTCCTCTTCCATCCTATCATCTCTTCCCTCTGCTCAAACCTTCTCCAACCTATCTCCTGATTCTGCCTCCTCAACCCTCCTCTCCTCCCTTTCTGCATCCTTTGACTCTCTATGTCCCCTATCCTCCAGGCCGGCTCGGTCCTCCCCTCCTGCTCCGTGGCTCGACGACTCATTGCGAGCTCACAGAACAGGGCTCCGGGCAGCCGAGCGGAAATGGAGGAAAACTCGCCTCCCTGCGGACCTCTCTGCATTTTCCTCTTCTGTCTCTGCTGCTAAAGCCACTTTCTACCACTCTAAATTCCAAATATCTGCCTCTAACCCTAGGAAGCTCTTTGCCACCTTCTCCTCCCTCCTGAATCCTCCTCCCCCTCCCCCCCCCTCCTCCCTCTCTGCGGATGACTTCGTCAACCATTTTGAAAAGAAGGTTGACGACATCCGATCCTCGTTTGCTAAGTCAAACGACACCGCTGGTCCTGCTCACACTGCCCTACCCTGTGCTTTGACCTCTTTCTCCCCTCTCTCTCCAGATGAAATCTCGCGTCTTGTGACGGCCGGCCGCCCAACAACCTGCCCGCTTGACCCTATCCCCTCCTCTCTTCTCCAGACCATTTCCGGAGACCTTCTCCCTTACCTCACCTCGCTCATCAACTCATCCTTGACCGCTGGCTACGTCCCTTCCGTCTTCAAGAGAGCGAGAGTTGCACCCCTTCTGAAAAAACCTACACTCGATCCCTCCGATGTCAACAACTACAGACCAGTATCCCTTCTTTCTTTTCTCTCCAAAAATCTTGAACGTGCCGTCCTTGGCCAGCTCTCCTGCTATCTCTCTCAGAATGACCTTCTTGATCCAAATCAGTCAGGTTTCAAGACTGGTCATTCAACTGAGACTGCTCTTCTCTGTGTCACGGAGGCGCTCCGCACTGCTAAAGCTAACTCTCTCTCCTCTGCTCTCATCCTTCTAGACCTATCGGCTGCCTTTGATACTGTGAACCATCAGATCCTCCTCTCCACCCTCTCCGAGTTGGGCATCTCCGGCGCGGCCCACGCTTGGATTGCGTCCTACCTGACAGGTCGCTCCTACCAGGTGGCGTGGCGAGAATCTGTCTCCGCACCACGTGCTCTCACCACTGGTGTCCCCCAGGGCTCTGTTCTAGGCCCTCTCCTATTCTCACTATACACCAAGTCACTTGGCTCTGTCATATCCTCACATGGTCTCTCCTATCATTGCTATGCAGACGACACACAATTAATCTTCTCCTTTCCCCCTTCTGATAACCAGGTGGCGAATCGCATCTCTGCATGTCTGGCAGACATATCAGTGTGGATGACGGATCATCACCTCAAGCTGAACCTCGGCAAGACGGAGCTGCTCTTCCTCCCGGGGAAGGACTGCCCGTTCCATGATCTCGCCATCACGGTTGACAACTCCATTGTGTCCTCCTCCCAGAGTGCTAAGAACCTTGGCGTGACCCTGGACAACACCCTGTCGTTCTCCACTAACATCAAGGCGGTGACCCGATCCTGTAGGTTCATGCTCTACAACATTCGCAGAGTACGACCCTGCCTCACACAGGAAGCGGCGCAGGTCCTAATCCAGGCACTTGTCATCTCCCGTCTGGATTACTGCAACTCACTGTTGGCTGGGCTCCCTGCCTGTGCCATTAAACCCCTACAACTCATCCAGAATGCCGCAGGCCATCTGGTGTTCAACCTTCCCAAGTTCTCTCACGTCACCCCGCTCCTCTGCTCTCTCCACTGGCTTCCAGTTGAAGCTCGCATCCGCTACAAGACCATGGTGCTTGCCCACGGAGCTGTGAGGGGAATGGCACCTCCGTACCTTCAGGCTCTGATCAGGCCCTACACCCAAACAAGGGCACTGCGTTCATCCACCTCTGGCCTGCTCGCCTCCCTACCTCTGAGGAAGCACAGTTCCCGTTCAGCCCAGTCAAAACTGTTCGCTGCTCTGGCACCCCAATGGTGGAACAAGCTCCCTCACGATGCCAGGACAGCAGAGTCAATCACCACCTTCCGGAGACACCTGAAACCCCACCTTTAAGGAATACCTAGGATAGGATAAAGTAATCCTTCTAACCCCCCTTCCCCCTTAAAAGATTTAGATGCACTATTGTAAAGTGGTTGTTCCACTGGATATCATAAGGTGAATGCACCAATTTGTAAGTCGCTCTGGATAAGAGCGTCTGCTAAATGACTTAAATGTAAATGTAAATGTAAATTGGAGGTGCACCTGTGGATGTATTTCAAGGCCTACCTTCAAACTCAGTGCCTCTTTGCTTGACATCATGGGAAAATCAAAAGAAATCAGCCAAGACCTCAGAAAAAAATTGTAGACCTCCACAAGTCTGGCTCATCATTGGGAGCAATTTCCAAATGGCTGAAGGTACCACTTTAATCTGTACAAACCATAGTACGCAAGTATAAACACCATGGGACCATGCAGCCGTCATACCGCTCAGAAAGGAGACGCATTCTGTCTCAAGGAGATGAACGTACTTTGTTGTGAAAAGTGCAAATCAATCCCAGAATAACAGCAGAGGACATTGTGAAGATGCTGGAGGAAACCGGTACAAAAGTATCTATATCCACAGTAAAACGAGTCCTATATCGACATAACCTGAAAGGCCGCTCAGCAAGGAAGAAGCCACTGCTCCAAAACCGCAACAAATAAAGCCAGACTACGGTTTGCAACATGGGAACAAAAATCATACTTTTTTGAGAAATTTTCTCTGGGCTGATGAAACAAAAATACTATATGGCCATAATGACCATTGTTATGTTTGGAGGAAAAAGGGGGAGGCTTGCAAGCTGAAGAACACCATCCAAACCGTGAAGAACGAGGGTAGCAGCGTCATGTTATGGGGGTGCTTTGCTGCAGGATGGACTGGTGCCCTTCACAAAATAGGCAGGAAAATTACGTGGCTATATTGAAGCAACATCTCAAGACATCAGTCAGGAAGTTAAAACTCGGTCACAAATGGGTCTTCCAAATGGACAATGACCCCAAGCATACTTCCAAAGTTGTGGAAAAATGGCTTAAGGACAACAAAGTCAAGGTATTGGAGTGGCCATCACAATGCCCTGACCTCAATCCTATAGAACATTTGTGGGCAGAACTGAAAAAGCGTGTGCGAGCAAGGAGGCCTACGAACCTGACTCAGTTACACCAGCTCTGTCAGGAGGAATGGGCCAAAAATCACCCAATTTATTGTGGGAAGCTTGTGGAAGGCTACCCGAAACGTTTGACCCAAGTTAAACAATTTAACCTGTTTAGGATAGGGGGCAGTATTGACACGGCTGGATAAAAAACGTACCCGATTTAATCTGGTTACCACTCCTACCCAGTAACTAGAATATGCATATACTTATTACATATGGATAGAAAACACCCTAAAGTTTCTAAAACTGTTTGAATGGTGTCTGTGAGTATAACAGAAATCATTTGGCAGGCAAAAACCTGACAAGGTTTCAGGCAGGAAGTGGCCTGTCTGACAAGGTGTCGTTCTTCTTGTCTCTGTTTATTGAAGAGTGAGGATCTTAGCTGTCCCGTGACACTTCCTACGGCTGCCATAGGGTCTCAGAAGGCGGCAAAAAGCTGAATCGTGGCTTTGCAGGCTCTGGCTGAAACAAAGTAGCGCGTTTGGGTAGTGGCTGGTTACAGTACTGTGAGACTCAGGCGCGTGCCCGCGTCGACCGAAAGCTTTGTTTACTTTCCTCAGTTTAGCTAAATGGACATTCCCGGTCGGAATATTATCGCTTTTTTACGAGAAAAATGGCATAAAAATTGATTTTAAACAGCGGTTGACATGCCTCGAAGTATGGTAATGGAATATTTAGATTTTTTTGTCACGAATTGCGCCATGCGCGCGACCCTGATTTACCATTTCAGATAGTGTCTGGGACGCATGAACAAAACGCCGCTATTCGGATATAATGATGGATTATTTTGGACCAAACCAACATTTGTTATTGAAGTAGCAGTCCTGGGAGTGCATTCTGACGAAGACAACAAAAGGTAATCAAACTTTTATAATAGTAAATATGATTATGGTGAGTGCTAAACTTGCCGGGTGTCTAAATAGCTGGCCCGTGATGCCTGGGCTATGTACTTAGAATATTGCAAAATGTGCTTTCACCAAAAAGCTATTTTAAAATCGGACATATCGAGTGCATAGAGGAGGTCTGTATCTATAATTCTTAAAATAATTGTTATGCTTTTTGTGAACGTTTATCGTGAGTAATTTAGTAAAATGTTAGCGAATTCCTCCGGAAGTTTGCGGGGGGTATGCTAGTTCTGAACGTCACATGCTAATGTAAAAAGCTGGTTTTTGATATAAATATGAACTTGATTGAACAAAACATGCATGTATTGTATAGCATAATGTCCTAGGGTTGTCATCTGATGAAGATCATCAAAGGTTAGTACTGCATTTAGCTGTCTTCTGGGTTTATGTCACATTATATGCTAGCTTGAAAAATGGGTGTCTGATTATTTCTGGCTTGGTACTCTGCTGACATAATCTAATGTTTTGCTTTCGTTGTAAAGCCTTTTTTAAATCGGACAGTGTGGTTAGATTAACGAGAGTCTTGTCTTTAAATAGCTGTAAAATAGTCATATGTTTGAGAAATTGAAGTAATAGGATTTTTAAGGTTTTGAAAATCGCGCCACAGGCTTCAAGTGGCTGTTACGTAGGTGGGACGAATTCGTCCCGCCTAGCCCATAGAGGTTAAAGGCAATGCTACCAAATACTAATTGAGTGTATGTAAACTTCTGACCCACTGGGAATGTGATGAAAGAAATCAAATCTAAAATAAATCATTCTCTCTTCTATTATTCTGACATTTCACATTCTTAAAATTAAGTGGTGATCCTAACTGACCTAAGACAGGACATTTTTACTAGGATTAAATGTCAGGAGTTTTTAAATGTATTTGGCTAAATTGTATGTAAACTTCCGACTTCAACTGTAAGTATATGTTTAAGGAACACAGGCACAAACCACTTTTTGGTCAGATACAGTATAACATTCATAAGAATGTAGTTTGAAGGATGAGTATATACAACAGAGAGTTAGGGTCAGAGTTAGGGTCAGGGTCAGAGTTAGGGTCAGGGTCAGAGTTAGGGTTAGGGTCAGAGTTAGGGTCAGGGTCAGAGTTAGGGTCGGGGTCAGAGTTAGGGTCGGGGTCAGAGTTAGGGTTAGGTTTTAATGTGGTGGAGCACACCAAGAGAGACACACACACACTCCCACTCGGGAAGGCAGGAGAGAGAGAGAAGCTATGAGTGGCAGACTAAGACGTGACTGTGGGCTTTGTTCCAAGCTGAATATCGCGCGGATAGACCGGCATTTCAAGTCTGTCCATGCACTTAAGCCTGGTACTATTAAATGGAAGTGTGCTATGCAATCTTGCCGGCTTTCAGCCGAGAGACAGCGGCCCGGATCATGGAAGTGTACGCAGCCTAACAACGATGTTGCACCGCGGCTGGAGCCCTGGGAGAACCCTGTGTATTTCCAGTGTGTGGGAAGTGAGTTGTGCGTGGATCAGCAGCTGTTGGACGAGAGTGAGCACGCGGTGGCGACTGGGCCGGTGCAGTCAACCAGCCAGATCGGTGGTGAACCACGCTCGGAACCGAGGGAGCGAGGCTGCGCGGAGGCGACTTCCACTGAGAGCGAGAGCGATGAAGGCGGCGGTGTGGATTCCGGAATTGAAGGTTGGAGAAATGTAATTTTGACTGAATATGAGCACTTTGCTACGGGTAGAAACCCTTCAGTTAAACGAATTGACAATTGTCGCACCAGTCTATCCCGAGTACGGAAATTCCTCCGCTATATGTCAGAGGGCAAGGCCGATGAAGGACTGTGTTCTCTGGATAACTACAGACGTGCGTCTGAGTGGTACGGTCAATGTGAAGACCGTTGTTTGGCACCATCCACGTTAAAAATGTACCGATCCGATGTTCGAAGTTTCTTGAACTATCTCATTCAGTTCCGGCCAGAAGGTCTGCAGGCTAGAGCCAGTAAAATCCGAAAGTTGTTACTCTGCTTGGCAAAGATGGACAGGGATTCGCGGCAGAGCCAGGCAACACACAGGGCAAAATTCCGCAAACGCTGCAGGGACAAGGTGCTCAGCGCTGCGGAGTTAAGCCGATTTGTTGAGCAAAGCAATCAAGCTATTCCTTCGGTTCTCAGTAGGCTGGAGGTCCGACCCACCTGCGCTGATAGACGTAGGTTTGCGGCTCTCATGTCCAGCCGGTTGGCCATCTTTAATGGCACTCGACGATCCCCAGTCACCACATTCAGTGAGAGGGAATTTACTGAAGTAACCCCGGAAAGTGGGGGTTATCAGATGTCTATTTCAAGCCACAAAACGAACTATAGCTTCGGTGAGTGCAGAATTGTTCTATCTGTGCAGGAATACACTTGGCTTAAACGATTCCATCAGATCAGGCCTCATCTGAGTGGAATCACCTCAGACACAACACTCTTCTTTTTCATGTCCTGCGGTCAACCGTACAGCAATATCTGTGAGTATGTAGGCCAGCTATTTGAAGAATTTGGCATTGGAAGTAAAGTCACCTTCGGTACAATTCGACGAAGCATTGCTACATTGA